>NC_142174.1:6335300-6387060 GCF_029865625.1 Vigna umbellata | reverse complement strand
TCAATTTGATATTTGTTATGCGTTATGAGTTTTTATATAATTTTATGTATGATGCGCCATTATCCTATTTGTGCCTCTATTTAAGAATTTGATAGCCTACCAAAAATTTAAGAATTTGTGCCTCTGTTTGTTGACATTAATTATATACATAACAGTGCTTAAAAATGTCATAAAAATAACTAAATACACAAATGTATACTTAACCTTGAATCAAACTTTTGTGTAAAATCTTCTAACACCATTGACATAGACACGACCCTGATGAAAACCCCATTGTATAACAAGAGTGGTAACACAGCGGATTAATCCTATGATTGGATGACCACCAACAGCATTTGATATGTTGCAGAATATCATCAGAATGCCTCCATTTTCATCTCTCCTACCCACCCTCCTTTGTTCTCCACTTATCTTGTTTTTGTTCTGAGAAAAGATACAATCTTTTGAACTCCTTTACCAAAGTTTTTTCCCAAATCACCTATCCAACCAAAATATAGTGTTTTTGAACTTTTCCTATTTCCTATCCACCTCACTGTCAAACAACTTATTAAGGTTGTCCCTTCCACGTTCCTTCCAAAGATCTTTCCACCGTATTGAAGCATTTTTAACGGCCGTCAAAATCTTGGCTGTCATGAGTTCCCGGATTTTGGGTTGAAGAAACTCGTTTAATCATCTACAGACATTTCTTTCGTGGGGTGAAGACATCAAACGTTCCACAACCAACAAATAAAAGAAAAACGTAAAAAGTTATAAGAAGTAAGCGTTTAATTGGATGTGAAAAATCATGTTCCCGGTGACCTTATCCGTTTCCAAACGTGCTAGACATAGTTTTTCTTTGCATAATTGTTTTGCAAAATGTGAGGTGGTGCCAGTTTGCGTCTATCTCAACCAATAGTTTAGTTCAGTTTAGATCCGTAGTTCAAGGCGTTATATTGATGGCGGTACAGGGGTGGGGTGTGGGAACTGATAGCGTGAACAAGAAACTCCACGAGGATCATCACATCAACAGATAAAAACGTTGTTATGTGCTAAATTCTGTCCAAAATAATGGCACTAAAATTCAGTAACTGGAGGCATGCATGTGATGTGACAAGGAATTCACAAGAATTAGTGAAATTCACCACACCTTCCTCGATTAAGGCAATATATCCGCGTTAGAATTGATTACATATTTCATGGAGGTTGATTAAACTTTAAGTCAATTTAAAAAAAGACATGCACAATTAAAAGTTAAAGAAAACCACGTCCGTATCTAGGAATTTCAGAATGTGTCCCACTGTTTTGTCCGGAAAGCAACGGCTAGCATGAGCATCAAGTATATAACACAACACAGCCTCAACTACCCCACTAGTATATAAAGGGCACCGATGTTACTTCCCTCATCAAAGCTCTATTGTAACAACGCTTTATTCTCATAAGTGTTGCTTGGTAGGTACACTAACAATGGCCTCAAGCCAGGGTTGGACACCGAAGCAGAACAAAAGATTTGAGAATGCCCTTGCCATCTTCGACGAGGACACCCCAGATAGGTGGCACAACCTGGCCAGAGCCGTCGGAGGAAAAACTGTCGAAGACGTCAAAAGACATTATCAGAAGCTCGTCGAAGATGTCAAGCAGATCGAGGAAGGCCACGTGCCCCTTCCCAATTACCGAACTGTTTCAACCATGGCAAGCAGCATCAGAGGTTACGGTTACATCAACGAAGAAAACAGGTTATTATTATTTGCTAACTCGTTCTTCTTCTTAAATAACCTTAAAAGATAAGATTGAAAATCAAAATTGGTTTTATACAAACAGAAGAAGTAGCTATGTATATGAAGATTATTGTGGTGTTTGATTGTTGTTTTTCTTGGTTGAGTGTGATTGTGCTTATGATAATGCAGGATGAAGGGTCTGAGTCTGCAGTGAGGTTGATTTAGCAGTAATATGGTGGATGCTTGGATTGGTACTATGAAATATTTTATTTGCTTTTTATTTCTTTCCATATATATGCGAAGCATCGGTGCTTTGTGTTTCTGTTTCTGTTTCTGTTTCCATAAATGTAAAGATCAAAGTGTCCAAAGAGGGGCCAACCGCTTAATAGTAAAACATATATAAAGCCTTTCAATATCAACTTTTGTTTTCTCTCTCCATACAGTTTTTTAAGCTTTAATATTACTTCAGAAGCTCACAAAACAAATTTATATATTAAAATTTATATTTACTAATTTTATCTTGTCTTTTTCATATATATTTTGAATAACAGAGAATTTTACTAACGGAAAATAAAAGGATGATTAATAAAGGTTTAATATCTCTTTTGATCCCTCGAAAGGGGGCAAATGTTCAATTGGGTCCTACCTTTTTTTAGAAGTTCAATGTGGTCCCAAATTTTGTAAAAAGTGTGCAATCAAGTCCTTTTTGGAAACGGCGTTGATTTTTTAACGGAGCAGCTGACAGGGTGGACTGAAGGACTGAAGTTAGCTACGTGGCTGTGTGAGGGTAATACGTGGCTGTGTGAGGGTGATACGTGGCTGTGAGAGGGTAATATTACTGAGGTTAAGAAATTAGGGTTTGAGTTAGAGAGAAATTGGTGTTTGAGATACGAATGACTTCTTCTGAAGGGTGTTCGTTGTGTTCGAAAAGTACCGCGAGGCCAGCCCTCCACCTGCAGAAAACCAAAACCAAAAATAAAAACCAAAACCCAGAGATCCAACGGCCAACCTCGGCGAAGTTTCGTTGATCTCCGCAAACCTGTCGCTCGAGACCCACCGCGCGAACCACCATCGAAACCCCAAGGGTCGCGCCTCTGCCGCTGTGTCGCTCACAAGCTCCGCCACCGCGGACCACCCCAAAGCTGTCGCAAGTTGTCCCAACGTGAGAGAAAGGAAGCTGCCATATGGTTGCATAGCAGCGCCGAAGGAGAAGAAGAGAAGGGAAAACTATATCTTTCCCTCACATGAGCGTGACGAAGCAGACATAAGAAGAAGAGGGTAGAAAGAAATTGGGATTTCCAATTTAGGGTTCATAATCCTTTCAGATTGGGAGTTTTCCCTCTTAATTCTAATTTTAATTAGGTTCCTAATTTTCAAATTTAGGACCCAATTGAACATTTGCCCCCTTTCGAGGGACCAAAAGAGGTATTAAACCATTAATAAACAAATATGAAGTCTTATAAAATGAAATCAACGAAAATAACATTAAGAATGCTAAAACTTGGAGCACAGATTTTGAATTCATAAACTTCTTACACTTGGGCTTAGTTTGATATACAATTTCTTAAATTTAAAATAATTTTAAAATGAAATAGCCCATAAATACTAAATTTTAATATAGTTATATTTCGTGTATATATATACATATAGGAAAATTTTAAGGCATACAATATGAATATTTTCTTTAAATATAACTTATTCATATTCAAAGTGACATCATCAAGATTCAATTAACTAAGGTTAGTCATTTTAGTTCATATACAATTTAGGAAACTCTTATTTCATAAAATGTAAATATTTTTCTTTAAATATGGCCTTAAGGTTAGTATAATATCATTTTATTTTATATGTGTTTATTCACATATATAATTTTGGCTTAAGATAAAGAGTTTGACATTATATTTTAAAAATCTATTCTGACAATTTAAAAAAAATATTCCGCAAAAGCTACATCAAACAACCATAATTTATTTATTTGTTATTGAATAGTTTATACATCATGTATATGTAAAAAAAAAAGTGCTGTGATTAAATGCTCTATTTATGCTTGAACATAAAACAATTTTTATGGGCTTTTGTTTTAAATTTAAATTTGTTAGGAAATCAACTGAGTAGAAATCATTATAGTACTGTAGCTTTTAAAGTATTATTATAAAAAGTCAACACACTTATGTCAAATCCATATATACCACGTTTACTTGGATGAAAATTTAAAACTAATTTATACCAATCTTTCAATAATTAGTTAAATACAAAGAAAGAAATTAGTAAACCTTTGTGATTAAATAGAGAATTACCTAATTCAATTCATGCATAACACATACACTTGAAAACATTCAATAACGTTTTAATATGTAACTAAGCCTTGAAGTAAGGATCAATCTGACATGATACAGTGTTTGGTTTCCCGTTGAAGATATTGGTCTTTTTGCGAGCAAGCAATATTTAATATGAAATACTATACGGGGAAAATACAAAAGTATTTATTTGGGAAATTACTATTAGAACAAAATTATTAAGAGGGAAAATAACTAAGTAAAATTCAACAATAATGAATAAATTACAATATTATCAATAAATAATGAACTCCAAAAAAACTATATACGACGGCAATTTATCAAAAAGCTGAAAAAATATAGAGTACAAAAGAAACATAATACTTATTAAGTATAATATATATAACTATATTTGATTATAGTGATGGTTTATTTTTTCTTTTTAACTTCTTTTTGAAAGACTGTAAATTAGTCGAAATAATTTTTATGCCTGGAATGAAATATTTTAATTTTTGGTTAAATAGCTATGACAATTGATAATGGCCCATCATTAGAAAAATATCATTGCTCAAAGTTAATGACTGAACCCAAAAGAAAAAGTTCTCAGCTCCAAAAATATCTCCTAAAAGCTGCAAAACAGAACAACCTTTATAGAAAATGACTTAGCTAATTGCATTTTATAAAATTTACATTCTAAAATAAGGCCATTCATATTGTTTCATTTCTAGGGAGCTGTTGTTTTGATTCTTTAAGTCGCTTTCACAACATGCTCATCCCTTATTTCTTTTTCTTTTTCTTGTATCCCATGTTTTCTTCTTGCACCCGTAGTCTTCGTGATTTAATTACTCCTTATTAGAAAATAACCTAAAATCCTAATTTAAAATATAAAATTATAACATTTTTTTAATTATATAATTTAGAAGATGGATAAATTACATAATTCAAAACTTAAATTGAAAAATAAAAAACAAAAATTTTATTTCTTTTATTATGAATATAATTGGTATTTCAGAAACTACAGTGATACAGTGCAAGAAACAATTGCCCAGCTTCTTTCCATCTTTCTGAAAGCACATTGTTGGACATGTTCAAGAATTTGTTCACATCTTGTGAATGTTTTTGTAGTCTAATTTTTATATGTTTTTATTCATATCAGTAATTCTTATTATTTTTATCATATGAAGTTACGGAGAATAGATAAATAGTAGCTAATAATTAATAAAAATATTAAAGATGTTTGACTGAGTTGTTTCTGTTATCTACTACGGCAAAGTAATTAATTTTTAATTATAGAAGATAATAATCTCTACTGTATATAAGATAATAACTGAGATATAAGATAGGGTAAGTATAGTAATTTTTTATAATTTGTATCATGTTAATTCAATTACTGTGGAAAGAAAACTTAATTATTAATTAATTAAATTTCAATTAATTTTTTTTTTAAAAAGAAAGTAACTTGTAGGGAATATACAAGTGACGCCAAGGTTAATTTTGTAAAAAGAACACTTTTCAAAATAATAGAGGCGCGTTTAGAAAAAACAGAGAGATGTTGGGCTTATCGTTTGGGCCAACAGGAATGTAAAGGTTCACGTGCAGCACGCATTGCGAGATGGCGTGTGAGAAAGAAATAAGAAAACCCACACCAAAGTAGGATCCAAGACGAAGACCAACAAGAGGAAGAAGAAAAGCAGCGAAACTGAAGAGAGAATGAAGAAATAAATGATTAGAAGCAGTTGGATTAAAGGAGAGTGAGTTTCAACCATTGTCATCGTCAACATCATCACATTACATTCATTTCACTTCAACTCGTTCACTTTCCTCAATCTCCAATTCAACCTCACACTTATGGGCGAACACACGCTAGGTCAAGCACAATCCCTAATCGAACCTCAACCCCACCCAGCTCCCTCCTCCTCCGCCGCTGGCCCCGACGGCGCTCAGGCGGACTCAGAACTAAACAATGTCCTTCCGCACGTAAACTCCCCTGCCTCCAAAATCCCCCTCCGTCCCCGTAAGATCCGGAAGGTCTCACCGGACCCTTCCACATCCGAATCCCTAACCGAACCCTCTAAACCGGGCAAGAGCGGCGGTCGGAGCACCAAGCATGTTCCGCCTTCGCGAGCCATGGCGGTGGTGCCGCGCTTAGTGGCGCGTTCACTCTCGTGTGAAGGCGAGGTGGAGATCGCGCTCCGATTTCTCAGGAACGCGGACCCTCTTCTCTCTCCTCTTATCGACATTCACCAACCCCCAACCTTCGACAATTTCCACACTCCCTTCCTCGCCCTAACGCGTAGCATCTTGTACCAGCAACTCGCGTACAAAGCAGGCACCTCCATCTACACGCGCTTCATCGCGCTCTGCGGTGGCGAAAACGGCGTCGTTCCCGAAACCGTTCTCGCTTTGACTCCCCAACAGCTTCGCCAAATTGGGGTTTCGGGGCGGAAGGCGAGTTACCTTCACGATTTGGCGAGGAAGTACCAGAACGGGATACTGTCCGATTCGGCCATTGTGAACATGGATGATAAGTCACTCTTCACTATGCTAACCATGGTCAATGGAATTGGCTCTTGGTCTGTTCACATGTTCATGATTTTTTCCCTCCACAGACCCGATGTTCTCCCCATCAATGATTTGGGTGTGAGGAAAGGGGTTCAGCTTCTTTATAACCTCGAGGACTTGCCGCGGCCGTCGCAGATGGACCAATTGTGTGAGAAGTGGAGGCCTTATCGTTCTGTTGCGTCGTGGTATATGTGGAGATTTGTTGAAGCCAAAGGAACTCCTTCTAGTGCTGTGGCAGTAGCCACTGGTGCCGGCTTGCAGCAGCAGCAGCATCACCACCAGCACCAACAACATGAGCAACAGCAGCAACAGCAACATCCTCCACAGCCGCAGCTTCTGGACCCCATAAATAGTATGTTTAATCTCGGGTAAGACATTACTGGCTCCGAAGCTTTTCATATGCTTGATTTAATGGTTTATGTGGTGATTTGATCCCTTGTAAAGTGGTAGTATTAAATGAAATTCTTCACATTTAGAATATGTATGTGATGATTAATTTCGTCTTTTACTTTCATTGTTTTATTTAAAATTAAATGAATTTTGTATACGAAAATGTATAATCAAAGGTTTACTTTTTGAATATGGAAAATGCTGCTGATGAGCAATTGTATACCGTCGCTTGGTGATTATTCGGGGAGAGATATGCACTTTCGTCTCGTGAAGACGTGGTGCTGTATTCTTTCTTTTTCCCAGATTAGGAAAGCCTTCGTACCTCGGGGAGAGATATGCACTTTCTTTTAATCTTTGTTCAATTTCCATTAAGTTGACTGGTCGTTGAACTTATAACTCTTTGAGACATTTTTTTGCTGCTCCTTTCTCTTTTTCTGCAAGCTAATTTGAAAAAGAAAAGGAATAACGTAAGACACTTTTGGTCTTCCAATATCAGAATTGTATGATTTTACTCCCTCGAGTTCCAACTGTGGTAATTGGGTTTTCAAGCATGGTAAATGTGCGACTTTAGTCTCGTAGGCTTCATTTGTGTCAATTGAATCCTCTGGATATTGTAATTGTGTGGTTTTAATCCTCTCATTAATTGGAATTAGTTGATGAAACATTGACTTATGACAACTAAAACCACACAATATGCACAATTAGAACACAGGGAACTAAAATTAAACAATTGTAATTTCAGAAGGATCCGCTTGGCACAATTAAAACTTGAGGGGTTAAAATCACATGATTGTTATACAAAGGGGACAAAAAGGACAATTAAGTTAAAACTTTTTTGTGTCAGTGTTTTTGGCAGATGATACTTAAAATAATGCGATGTAGAATTCCTGATGGCTAAGATGTCATGTGAAACCTAGCTTTCTCTGTCTAATGAGGAAGAAAACCAGTGCCTTTTGTGTCTTGGTCATCTATGGTGACAAGATATGTTGCATGTGATTAACTGATGCACTCTTTTTGGTTCTCTTGTTATGCAGTGTATGAATTGAGGGGAAAATTTGACGTCTCTCAAATTGTATATAGTATATATAGGTTGTACGAGGGAAGAAACACTTGCTGGCATTTTCTTGCATTACTAGTACGTGGGTGTGAAAAAGGATGAAACCAATAATTATATAGAAAAGTATGGAATGATATTTAAGAATTGAACTAGTATCACCGAAACTTCAAGTGGTGATGCTATTAAGTAAAACTGATTACCTAAACATGGAATGGTCACTATATGATTTGTGCTGCTGGGATTGAAAGAATTGCTGCGTCAATTAAGCTATCTTCCCCCCAAAAGAAGTGTTGAGAGGAGATCATTGTTGCCTTGTTTATCTTGAAGGGAATAAGCCAACACTCCCCATTAAACATAATAGACAGTGGGTATGTACAGTTTAATAAGTCAATGCTTGGAAGCTTCTAGGATGAACTATATACTACCATTGCATGGTTTGCATTGGAAGAAGAGATGCGAGGATCTTGATTTATCATTGAAACTTAAATTTTTTTATGTATATTATTTTATACTTAGGCTACGAGTTCATTTGAAGGCAGGACTGGTTCCTATGTTCATTAAATTGATTTTTTCTTTTAAAATAGACAAGGTAGTGAAAATAACTTGTGGTTACAACATATGAGGAGTTGATGCATAAGAGATGCTCAAGGTCTATTGTTGTGTTGTTTATTTATTGCGAGTTGCTAGATGGTGACTTGAATTGGAAACTATTTTTGATTTATCCAAATCCCCCCTTAAGACGCCTCGGGTGATTAGTGAGCGGCAGGAGAACTTTGCTTTGTTAGGTCAGTGTGGCCTTTTAGTCGTCGATGGGCTTGATGTAGTAGCAGTGTATGGATCTCACTTTTCATTCATTGATCTGATGTGATCATTGGACCTTCAAGGTGGTTATATTTTTGGAATTTCGTCTTTTCTCATCATATTTTGGAAAATTGCTTCTCTGCCTGTTAATAGCTAGTGTTTAGTTTGGTAGCCTGGTAATTATATTATTATTCACGTGTCTATTTAGTGGTTTCCTTATGTGATCCGTCTTCTGAAGCTCAACTTATACTTCGGTTACTAGATTTTTTTTTTTTGTAAAAGTTGACGTTGGAATCATTTCCATAACGTAATGAAGACAAAAAAATGGTGTCAAGTTATTTCTTCCGTTGGTTATTTTTGATATATCTCCTACGAAGGCGTGTATTTTATTTATAATAATTTTAGGTGTAAACTTAATAATGCTATGTTTTATCAGTTTGTTATGGTATGTTGTGATCGTGTTGTCATGTACTTGCTTGTGCTTCGGGGTGTCAACTGTCAAGTATTTCCCTAAAATCTGATTGATATAGAGTTTATAACAATATACAAAATTCAGTTACTGTGAAGGAGAGGAGTGAAAATTTCAAGGTACAGTACGCGTCTGTCATTTAGCTTCATTTGTTTCTGTTCTCTCCAACTTCAAATATGTAATTGTTTATGTTGTCTAATCTACTATTGATGTAATTTTAACACGTTTGTCATCTCTATGTTCTGTCAAATGTGCTACAGGGCCGCCTGTGCTTGGGGACAATGATCCCCAACGGAATTTGTATCAGGCTTCGTTAGCAGTCGCTCACACGGGAAGTTGCAAAGACACGACGTGAAGTGTATTTAATGATAGATCTTAGTACTGAGACTTGGACATTGGGAGCATTGAAGCATCAATGTATGATTTGCCTTGTGTTCAATAAAAGCCAGTGCAAGATTAATAAAGGCCACTCCTTACTTTTGTTTTTATTTAAGTAATTGTAGTTGTTGGAGGGCTATGTCATGTTGTTAAGGCGTCAGTTAGTAGGACTAGACTGATTAGAGGGCTGTGTTTCATTGCCTTTGCTGCATGGTAGTGTGTTTTTTTGGAGTGTCAGACCATGTGATGTAATTAATGTGTGCATGGAGTCATTATCTTGCATCCTGCTGCTACTGGATGAGCCCTATGCTTTATGTGTCGTTCTTCTAATGCAAAGAAAAGTGGGGGACTAATTATCTGGTAATAGGTTTTGAATGTAATAGATGTCAGTAGTAGTAGTGCAGTTTACATCCTATGTTTTTATTGCTAAGTCATGTGGTGATCAGTAACCCTAAGATTAATAAAAGAAACTAGCTTATTTAATTTCCTATATTTAATTTGTATTTGAAAAATATCTTTGAAACTTATTGGTTTAATCGGTTTGGTTATATTTAAAGATGGCATTTATAATTCTAGAATAAGTTTTAGTTGTATAATTCAATAAATGTTCTTACTTTCTCAGAAAATGAGTTTTACAATAAATTAAGAGTATGTAAAGAGGTTAACTTTTGATGCATTTGAATTTGATCTAATGATTTTTATAGTTAGAACACATTTTATTTTATTTACATCTTATATATAGGATAAAAGATAGTCCTGAGCATTAATTTTTTTATCACCGGATTTTTTTAAAATTTGAAAACAGAAATTTTTATTAATATACTGGTATTGGTGGTTAATGGCAGTATACTAAATCTTTTATGCACCTAAATAAAAGACGTTCTCCACGTCTCGCAGTGGGATAATAAATAATAGGTTTAATAGTCATTTTTATCCATGTTGATAAATTTCAACTTCCGATAAATATAATCAAATCAAACAGTGTTAATGGATGATGATCTGACAGCATTAATGTCGTTTGGTTATATTTAATGGAAGGGACTAATTTGATTCAAAATTTTAAAGGTTTAATAGCCAATTTAGTCCTCACTTTGGTTGAAAAATCTCAATTTAGTCTCTCGTTATAAAAGTGTTTTGAATTAGTCCTAACTTTTAAAATAGTGGGTCAGATTGGTCCTTTCTGTTAAATATAAGTTAACAAAATTAATGGATGATGATGTGACACAACTTAAAGCTAACGAGGGACCAATCTAACACATCAGCTTTAAGCTGTGTCACATCATCATCCATTAATTTCGTTAACTTATATTTAACGAAAGGGACCAATCTGACCCACTATTTTAAAAGTTAGGACTAATTTAAAACACTTTTATAACGAGGGACTAAATTGATATTTTTCAACCAAAGTGGGGACTAAATTGGCTATTAAACCAATTTTAAAAATGAGAATATATTTCAAATACTTTTAAAACGAGAGACTAAATTGAGATTTGTCAACGAAATTAGAACAAAATTGACTATTAAACCTAAATAATATTGAGTCGCTCTCGTTTATTTATTATAACATCATTTGTTAAACAGGGACTTTATTGACATTTTTTTATTATTAGTTAAAATTAATTTTAAATTATAACTTTCATTAGATTGCACTTTAAATTAAGAGAAAAAAATATTAAATTAAAAATGAGAATTATCAAAATTGGCAATTTTTTTTTATAAATTTAAACCTACAGAAAAAAAGTTGAAACAAGCGTAAAAACAATATTGTTAAGTTTTCAAAACATCGTTTAGTTTTTTCTAGGTAGGTACTGTCAGGATAGCGTAGTCCAAATTTAAGAGTTAATCAAATTAACCTTTTCTGTATTGAAACATTGAAAAAAAGTCCGCGTTTAATAACTTTTAATTATTTACGAAGGTAAGGAGAGAACACGTAGGACAAGACATGAACATGTACTATCAGACAGCTGCAGAGACAATCGCCTACAATATATAAACGTTTTTTTTACAGGACGGCGTTGCAATTCGGAATACACATACCCAACAACTACATGGCGACGATTTTTGCTATTACAGCTGAGGGGACAGTGAGATATTCTAACCGCATATCCCCTTATTCCCTCTCGTTATCGTAATCATCCCATTGGAATATCAGAGACTGGATCATGAGCTTCAACACGTATCTAGATTAACACTATTACTATAACTATAAATATGCAAGCGATCATGCCACTAGTTTTGGCAAGCAGCACAACAGACAAACTAAAAATGTCATACGAATACGAGAATTATGACCCCTCCTTCCCCGACCAACCTGTGGTTGACTTATACCTTCCTGTTTGGGCAAGGTTACCAGCTTTCCACTCGAAACCAGCTTTCATTTGGGCTCAAGACTTTCACACCACCACTACCCTCACCTACCAACAACTCAACGACACTGTTCATCTCATCTCATCACAGCTGCAGGGTTCATTGCAAAGAGGAGACACTGTACTTCTTCTCTGCTCTCCAGGACTTGACCTAGTTGAGCTCATTTTCGGCTGCCAAAGAGCTGGTCTCTTGAGCGTACCTATAGTCCCTCCTCACCCTTCTTTCTCCAATCAAAACTACCACCACCTCGTAAGAGCCATTTCTCAGACCAAACCCAAAGCTGCCATAGCTCACTCTCACTACATTTCAAGCATTCGACGCTACCTCTCTTCTCCCCACAACAACACCAAGCTAGCTCACATGCTGCAAACCATCCACTGGATTTCCATTGACCATGTCAAACACGGCAAAGCCGTCGTTACTGTAAACAACCGTGATTCCCTAACATACAGTGGTTGTGCAGCAGATGAAGTTTATTTGGTTCAGTACACTTCTGGAGCCACTGGTGTCCCAAAACCCGTGCTTGTCACTGCTGGCTCAGCTGCTCACAACGTTAGAACTGCCAGAAAATCTTACGATCTTCATCCAAACAGCACCATCGTTTCGTGGCTGCCACAGTATCATGATTGTGGCCTCATGTTTCTGTTGCTGACCGTTGTCTCCGGTGCCACGTGTGTTCTCACGTCCCCAAACGCGTTCATCAAACGCCCCAGACTCTGGCTTGAACTCTTGTCCGAATTCAAGGCCACTTGCACTCCCGTTCCCTCGTTCACATTGCCACTAGTCATCAAGCGTGGAGGGATTGACCAAAGCGCTTTACCCATCAACCTGTCAACCTTGAAGAACCTTATAATCATCAATGAACCTATCTATAGAGACTCTGTGGAAGAATTCGTTCATACTTTTTCACCATTCGGGTTAAGCCCTTCTTCTATCTCTCCTTCCTACGGGTTAGCAGAGAACTGTACCTTTGTGTCCACTGCGTGGAGGAACTGCCACAGTGACAATATTGGTGCTTATGGTTCCAGCTTCCCAGATTTCCCAACTCACAACAAACTGTTACCGGTTGCAAGGCTCGGAAACATGGAGCAGGAAGACGTGGAGATTATGGTCGTAAACGAAGAAACCTTGGAGCCGAGTGAGGATGGTGTCGAAGGAGAAATTTGGGTTGCTTCACCAAGCAATGCTTCTGGGTACCTTGGCCACCCTAGCTTAACAAGAGAGGTGTTTCATGGAAGACTGAGAAACATGGTTAGTAAGTGCTTTCTTCGAACCGGGGACAAAGGCATCGTGAAAGGAGAAAAGAGATACCTCTTTGTTACTGGTCGCTGTCAAGATGTGATGGAACTCGAAAACGGTGAAAAGGTTCATCCACATTATATAGAGACTGCGGCGTATAATATTTGCTCCAAGTTACTCAGAGGAGGCTGCGTTGCAGCGTTTAAAGTTTCAGCAATGGTGGTGGTTGTGGCAGAGATGCAGAGGTTCGAAAAGGATGTGGATGTGGTTGTGTTGAAGTGGGTGTGTGAGAAAATTAAGGCAGGTGTCTGGAAGAAGGAGAAGGTAGAGATTGGATGGGTGGTTTTGGTTAAGAGTGAGTGTGTTCCCAAAACCACTTCTGGAAAATTGCAAAGAGGGAGGTGTAAGGAGAAGCTTCTCGCAGGGGAAATGGTGATTCTGATGGAAACGCGGTTTGAAAAAGATGTTACTGGTTTTACGAGAGCACAGAACGTAAGAGAAGAAGCTTCGGAAGAGAAGGGTCATGTGAACAGATCCCTTTCATGTATGGACACTCCTGCCTCTCTAATATCTCTTCTGTGATATGAAAACTGCTGATTCTCTATCAGCATATTTTCATTTCTGTATATCGGTAAATAAATAAATATAAGAATAAAAATATTCTTCCAGACTTATACACTTATAAAAATAAATGGAAAGTTATTGTTTTCTACATTCAAATAACCGCTTAAAAACATGGTTTTAAAAACAGTACATAAGCTATCATAATTAGAAAAATTAAACTTTTTACATAAGCTATCTTATTTTTCAGGATTGTTCTATTGAATAAGAGATTTTTATGATATCACTTTCCAAATACTTATTGGAGTGTTGATAATAATGTATTTTTGTGTCTTTGTTTTTCTTAGGCTAATTCTGTTTAAATTTTATCTTTTTTTTTAAATGAAATTTATGAGTTGCAATCCATACACACAATCTTCAAATGACTCCCTTTAAAGATATTTCTAATTGAATTTTTGACGATTTTCAAATAAATAGAATTTTTGTCTATGTCGTTGGAAATTATTGATAAAATATATGTTTCTATTACTCTCTACAAAAATGCTTGTTTTAATAAAATTTCTTCTCAGTAGGCTTCAATTGATAAAGATGTACAAGGTATGTGTTCTCTTTGTAAGGATGAAAAAGAGGAATACATTTAGCAACTTTTCTCTGTAAGGATTAGAGCTGTGAAATGAGTTCTTTTAATAAGATTTGACCCTAACCCATGTGGATTGGGGCCAAACAAGCCCACAGGGTCAAAAAAACTCTTTATTAAAACATAGGACTAAAAACTCCTAAAGCCTTATAGGCCAGGGCCAGTCCATGGGCTTTCCTTTTTATAAAATTTAACGTCCAGAAACATAATATCATCATACAAGTAATCACAAATCATTTGTATTTTTTATCTAGCTTTCATTTTATTTTTGTTAGTAATAACTTATAACCATAATTGATTCATGCGTAATTATATTTTTTTACCAATAAAATTAATTTTCTACTTCATAGCTGTTTCTATATTAATTAGTTTAATAATAATGCTTTTATACAATTATTCCTTAATTTCCAAATTTTGTTTTGATAATTTTTTTCATCTTAATTTTGGTTTCTTAATTTTGGTTTGTAAATTTGACGATTTAGAGATATCCACATAAAATAGGTTTAAAAGTTAAAAAATTTAATTTAATTTGTAAAATTTTGATGGACTAACGAATTTATTTATAGATGGTAATCTATTTTGTCACTGGTTTAAATCAATATCATTCGATTAAGATTTGTGATCAAAATTACATTATTTTTAATTGGTGTGAACATGTTAAAATTTTGACTTTTTAACTTTTTTAATTTTCCAAATTTAATAAAATTAATATTTATTATTTATAAAGTTATATAATTCTTTTAAAAAAAATTTATCAAACTTATAATTTAGTCATTTACATCAATTTATATATTTTTATGTCTTTTTCATATATTTTATATTATATTCATTTGTCTTTTTTATTAGTTTCTTATTAAGAGACATTGATGTAATTTATTTATTATTATAATTATTATAATTTTTATTTATTTTATATGATAATAATTAAATACAATAATAATTTTAATTTTAGTATTATAAATTATAACATTATATTTATTTAAAAATATTGTATCTATTATTTAATTATTTTTTATTACAATTGGCTCATGATAAATAATTCAATAAAATCGATCTTTGTTGGATAAAGATAAGTCTGATTTTAAAATATTAATTTAATTTAAAAGGTTAGAAAAAAAAATATGATTTTATAACCACTAGGACTACATCTAGATCTAACATATATGATATTTATAACAATTTTGCCTAATAAGGATTTTCACTAAAAAGTTAGTTATTTTATTACGTGAAATTAATTTTAAACTTTGTAAAGTTTGTGGTTTAATTTTTTTATGTATATATATCTATACAAAACATTCAACAAAAGAATTTTATATGACAAACTCAAACTATAAAAAATAAAAATTTTACACCGATATTAAAAATTCATCCAATCAGTAGATTTAAATTTAATATCCATAATTAATATTTCAAATATTTATATAGATATCAGAATTCGATTGAAAAATGGAATTTTCAACTGTGTTACTTTTATAATTTATTTTTTGAAATTTTTTTCATTTTCTTTTAAATAAAAATAATAATAATATTTTTCTTTTTTAACTTTCCAAAATAATAAAATTATATATTTAAAATATACTTATAATTAAAAAATTATTTTTAATAATTTTTTATAAAATCAATATTT
This sequence comes from Vigna umbellata, assembly GCF_029865625.1. NCBI lineage: Eukaryota > Viridiplantae > Streptophyta > Magnoliopsida > Fabales > Fabaceae > Vigna > Vigna umbellata. The sequence goes on along the minus strand of NC_142174.1, from coordinate 6,371,002 downwards.
ATACATTTATATTTAATTAAAAAGATATTAAATATCATTTAAATTTTAGAAATTATTAAACTTGTAAAGTAAATAAAAGAAATAACTAAAAAAACATTAAAAATCAATTAATTTAGTTTGGGAGCTAGCCTCATCCTAACCCTACCCAACCCACTTTATGTGGGGCTTTAGGGGTTGAGACTTTTAAAAAGCCCCCTATTAAGTGGGTTAGAAAATTGCGGCTTGATTTTAGAAGGGTCAGGGTCAATCCATAGACCAGGGCTCAAATGACACCTCTAGTAAGGATGAAGAAATACAAGGTGTGTCTTCTCTTTGTAAAGTAAATGTACAAAGTATTCATTGGAATTTTTTAAAATTCGTAAATTTGTTGGTAAAATAATTAATTTTTCTACTAAATTTGACAATGATATATTATAAATTAAATGGACATATGCATGAGAAAAAAAAAATGATAACACGATAACACAATAGATCGTAATTTAGCATATGATGCATTGAAATTTCAATTTAAATTGAAGATGAGTAAGTTGAAATAATTGTATGAGATACACACAAATATTAAAAAGTAAAACAAAGGAGGTTGCTTACCGAATGAATTACTAGTGTTCTAAGGATATTAAGGAATGAATAAGAAAGTGTAATTTTTGTATGATATTATTACAGTTTAAAATAAAATAATAAAATTTATAATTTAAGAAATAGAATATAGCAAATTTATTTATTTAATAACTTTGATTCACTTCATCAGTATGTATTGTTCTCCACCTGATAGAAATTAGGTATATCTGTTCAACAAGAAAAGTCATGTTAAATGAGGATGAAGTGGGAGGTGTTACTTTACACTCCAACCCTATTTTCAACATAGATATCACCCTTACACTATACACAGTTAAGTTGGCAAGAAAATGTATGTAATTGTTAATGTCAATAAAAAAGGATCACTCGTCTAATGGTCCCCTTCAGGTGCCTGCGCGGGAGCATTGCTGGGTGAAGAAGAAGAGTGGGAATCATCAAACTCTTCATCATCATCACTGTCTGGTTCCCCGGTAGGTGCACTTGCTGGTGCCCCTTCACCTTCCTCAAAATCATCATCCGACTCTGGTGTTCTTGTTGGTGAATTTGCGGGTGCAGATTCAGGTGCTTCCACTGGCGCATTGCTTGGTGCTTCGGTAGATGTTTCGTCGTCTGAGTCTACTGGTGCCTCTGCAGGTGAGAAAGAGCCCTCTGGTGCACCTGCGGGAGAAGAATCATCGTCCTCGTCTTCATCCTCCTCCTCGTCATCATCTTCATATTCAGGTAAAGCATCTGGTGCTCCAACCGGTGAATCTGCCATTGATTCCGTGGGTGGAATTTCTGTGTCGTGGCTTGCACTACCGGTCCCCAAAACAGTAGTTAACCGCACGAAATTAGTTTCAAATTAAACCTAATTATCCACGATTTCCAAAATATATTCGCTGATTATTTTTTTTTATAATGCTAAAGAAATTAAGTAGAAATTTTGGAGAATTAAAAAAGTTGAAGTGAGAGAGAGAGGAAAAGGATTATGGTTGCTTACGCTTCAGTGTCTAAAAAGTCGGCCAAGGATGACCCTTGGCCTTCATCGGTATCTTCGTAGGAAGAAGGAGAAGAAGAGTCGTCGGAGGAGGCGCCACTTAGGGCCGAACCGAAGTAATCACTGACAGCATCTTGGGTCGCGGCCCCACCTATAGCTCTCTGGGCCTGGTCCAATGCGTCTTGGGAGAGCCCTCCCTGACCCAAGAGATCCTTCCAATCGTCCTGGCCCAAAACCGCACGGAATGGCAGAGCCAACACCACCGAAAACACCAAAAGTAATGATATCTTCGCCATTTCCCCTTATTCCTTTACCCTGGAATCAAGGATTGCAGAAACGCCTTGAAAATTAGTGAACCAAGGGTGGCAATGATATGCAACTTTGTTCATTACAATCCGTTCTTTTATATACACTGCCACAACCCATTTTAGCCACACATAACGGCTTTCTCCCGGTCTTTTTCTTATGCCCGATTCTCCCGTTCTCATTTCTTATCTTTAGAAAATTTTCTTTTCCGTTTTCTTTTTAGCTTCTCTACGCTGCTGTTGCCACAACCCTTGCTGCTGCTTTTTCCTCGTACTCCATTTTTTTTTTTTAAGAATAGCCACATCCTTAATAGTAATTTTGAATTCATAATTTGTCAAATATGTTTTACCTATCATTCTGAGTTACAAGTCTTTTCTTAGAAGCTGTTCTATTATGGAAAGACAGATTTATTTCTAGCCAAAACTATTCTCCCAATTCACTTGTGACTGCTTCAATTTGACCACATTGTTATGAATAAACTAAATTAATATTTAATTATATTGTTGCTAGCTCTTATGTACGTGGATTCTATTTAGAAAAAGAAAGTTACATTATACGTATGGCTCTCTAATCATATTTAAACATTTGTTTAATAAGATATATATTACCTATATAAATTTTAAATGTGTTGCTATGCAATGCATAATGTAAAATGGTGATATTATGACACAAATGTTTTTTTTACACTCATTTATATTATTTTTTTACTTTGTTTTCTCTTACAAATACAAATTTTTTTTTGTGTGATTATTTTATTTTATTCAAATAAATAAAATATGTTTCAAAGTGTCATTGTTCATAAATTTTTTCTCACTTAAAATCATTGGAAGAGTTTATATATATATATATAAATGTATTGTTTTGTTCTATTGATCCATTATCGCCGTTTTTTTATACGTTATTATTGCTTTTGCTATCTACGGTAACCTTATTGTTGTGGAAAAACTATGCACATTGAGTGTTTGTGTATATGATTTACTTTTCCACCTTAATTCTCAAATATTAAATTTTATTTGGGCTCTCCAAGAGGTTGAAGCTCCACCACTGTTTTCATTATTCTCGAAATTAAATATATTTGGGGTTTTCTTTAGCATTTATGAAAATTTTATTCTATCAAGGAATATTGTACTGAATAGTCGTGCATAGGTTGAATGAAATATACAGGTTGGGGTTGAGAGTGGGAAATTCTTGTGAATATGTCCTTAAAAGAATAATATATAGTTAATATAAGCCTGACTGGTATAGTTAATTTCGAACACGAAATATGCTTCACGGAAGATCCGAAGGATATAACTCTTTCTGAAAATCATTTTATTGCGCATTTGACAGTATTTTTCTTATTTTTTAAATTAATATAAAAATGCATTTTTTATAATTATTTTATTTTTGTAATATATATCAAATAAATATAAATATAAGTCACCTTATTATTATTTTGTGTTCTCATTCACCTTGATATATGACGTCTCTGCTCAACTCCCTTCTATTCAAGGTATAAAATGTTTCTTTTTACCATTAGTGTTGATGTTAAATCAAGATACATGTATGGGCAAAAGTGAAAATTAAGGCAGAAGCTAGACAGCATGTTATGCATTTCTATCAAAATCATTAAAATTTTAATGTCCCTAATCTATCTTTCTATACAATTATCATTCATCTTACCTGAAAACAATCCAACAAAATGGGGGTATATAACACCAAAATATTCTCAATATTACAGTGTCTCTGGTTTTAAATAAGATGTTCCTGTGCAATTTTGCTGTTTCTAAAACTATCTGTCTAATCAGTCTTCTTACCTTCCACCATATTAAATTCCAACCTAGATAGAAAATTAGTCATCTAGACGTATCCAGTTAGTTTTGTGTTTATGTTTGAGTTTTTGACTTGTAGCTAAAAGAATAAAATTAAATGATTAACAGGTGTTTAACCATTAAAACTTGTCACTACATACAATTTGTTAATATCCGGCAAAGTTACATATCACATGATATTTCTTACAAATTACAATTGGGTGAATATGACAGGAAAAGAAACACAAAGCAAGTGAGCACACCAACATAAATTGCACATGCCTTCGTGGAAACTTACAACTCCACAGTGCTAAAGTGGTTGCTTCATCGGAGAGTCAGATTCCTCATTCGCCTGGTGAAGAAAACAATCAGCTTATATTCAGAGTAAGAACAAATTCAGCCTTTTAAGATGTGCATAAATAAGTAGACAACTGCATGTGCCAAAAAAACTACACCCAATGATTACAGGTGGTTTAAGCAGGGGACTAATATTCCCGAGAATGAAGATAAACGTCGACGCATGAATCAATGATTATTACCCAATACCTTATCGACATGTTGATAATTATTAATATTACTAGCATCACCTAGGACATTATCCAAACCAATAGATCTCAGGTGCATGTGACATGAAACTTGATGGATCAAATTTCACGTGCTCTCTGCTTACAATAATAATATAAAAAATCACCGTTTATTGGGTTGCTGTTGCAATTTCTCAAGACATTCTGATCATTGTAATCAAAAGCTCCAAAACATGAGATGTGAGAACTATTTTGAAACAGAAAGACTAACGAAATTGGCAATGCAGATGCAAAGGGTTATCCCTGATCCAATGAAACTTCCACAAAACTCTTCACGAGTTTTGGTGTTTGCAACAATAGTGATTTCCTCCTCTAATACAAGTGGGGGAATAACAGAGAATACCACACAAAATGAAAAAGAAATAACATAACGCACATTCTAATAAGTTGATTGTTATTACCTTTGTTCATTGTCAATTTGTCTTCCATTGATGCCGGCACCTCTGTACCTGGGTAGTGGAATTTGGTCATGCTCAATTCGAATGACATCTTCCTGGAGAATCTCATAGTGCATTTTCACCTCTTCTACAGATTTTCCCCCCACGGCGTTGGCCACATGTTGCCACCGATTTGGGTCGTCAGGGCCATGAACCGCAAGAGCATCCTCAAAACGTCTATTCTCTTCTCGTGTCCACCCCATCAATGGAGTACTGTGTATGTGAATGTGTTAGGAAGAGTGAAGTAAGAAGAGAACAGGAAAAGAGTGTGTGTAGGTGAGTGTCTGGGTGGGTGGTTAAATAAGGGAGAGTGAAGTGATGTGCAAGTTGGCGAATACCTTTTAGGGATTCAACAAGATATGATTCCCTTGAGGCTGGTATGTGTAGCGGGGTCATTTGGATTTGATCCCTTGAGGGTTATAAACCTATGATAGGAGTCTATGTATGCATCTGACCTTTTCATTTGATGTTGGACTCAGTATTGTAATATCATTTGTTCAGATTTTTACAGGCTGGTGGTGGTGGCGGTGGGGATTAGATACCAATTCCCACTGCAATACAGATATATATTCGCTTACAATATGTAAGGCTAAGATATTCTGCTCCTTTCTAAGATGGTTACAGAATAATAATCCTGTCACTTATTTTGCAACTTGTGACGGGTAATATACTTTCTCCATCACCCCATTAATATATTTTCCATTTGCATTGCTTCAAACCCTCATCAACTACTTCACATAACTTGCGTTAAATAAAAGAATCGGAGTGGAAACTTACTTGTTGGTTCTGTGGGTTCAACTAGGGTTACTTTTTCTGCAATCGGTGATAACTTGTTCGATGAACTTTGCGTGCCTGAGAGGTGAAAGACTGCTCTGTTTTGGACAGTGCTTTGCATTTGGCTCTGTCAATGCCATAACTCGGATTTATTTATATTGCTCTGTTTTCAGGTTCCAGAACACGTGCTCCTTTCTGTTCTCACCCTTACTTGTTACTTGTGTTGTATGGAGTCATTCGTTCCAGAATTTCACGATGCAAATTCTAACAATGACTACAAAACAAAAAGATTCAATATAGTTTGATTATTAATGTTTTTATCTTTTACTTTTTATTTTTTATCAAATAAATAATTAGTTCAATATAAAGTATATTAATACATTTTACTTTTAAATATTAAGTATATATTCATTTATTTTAACTATTAGCTGAGTTTGACTAAATTTAATTATGAGAGTTTAAGTAAAATTAACAAAATTTAACTTTTTACTAAAATTGTATTTTTTTTATCGTACAAAGTCCATATTTATTATTAGTCTAAATTACTAATTGTACAATCTAATAAATATACTAAAGAGTAGAGAGATTTATTAAACGTTTTTCATCTTAAAATAAAGAATTGATTTATTGAAAAAATATTCAAATATTAACTGCAATCATAATTAATCTCTCAAATTTAATGTTATACTTGTTATTTATGATATGATTTTGTTATTATTATCTACTTAAGATAAAGATATTATTTGATACCATAATATAATTTTAGTGTCTATGTTAATTTTATAAATACCATTAATATTTCCTAGAGAATACTCCATCATTCTAATATCATATTTTGTACTCATTATTCTATTATCATAAATTCGAAAAGTCTCTTATCCACTTAAGTTACACATATATCACACTACCTGAGCATAGTTGAAAACCTTTTTATTTCTTCTATATTGTTATTTTAATTATTTATTAATATAATAAAAGAGATTGAATATTTTAAGAGACTATAATGCTAAATTTAAGATATTTATTTATTTAATAATATAATTGATTATATCACATTTTCCTTTGTAATTATGCAAATAGTATTTTTACGTAAATATGTAAGTGATGTGGGTTTTCTTTGCAAAGCGAACGAAGAAGTATACGCACAAAATATTAAGAAAATCAATCTAAAAATTAGTATTTTTTTCAACATATACTAATCATAATCTTAACACTGTATTTGTGCAATTTAAGAGTGTTTGGGTTCGTAAACACATCATTTGGCAATTAACACTACTGACTGTAGTTTATACAAATTCTTGTAATATGCTTAAGGTTTGAACATTAGTTTTTCCCCCATCAAATTCAGTTTTTATGTGATTTTCGTTGACTTTTTTTTTCATTTGAACTGGGTTTCACGTGTTTGTATATATGTGTATTTATGGAAAAAATATAGATCTTGAATCAATAAAAAAAATAAAAATAGTATTCTAAAATAAAATAATTAGTATTTTAAAAGTTAAATACGTTTTTAATTTATATATTTTAATATAAAACTAAAATTTATTTATATTTTAGATTATCATATAACTTAATTTTCAAATTTTTAAAATAAATACATATAATTTTTTTAATCTAATGTTAAATTGTTTTGATGTGTAAATAAACGATTTGAATTAATATTGGAATTATTTATACTCTTTAACATATTATAATTCAAATATTAATTTAAAATTTCGTTTAACACGCATAAAAAATAACACATTGTTAGATTAAAATTCATATTAAATTATTTTAAAATTGTAAACTAAAATATATTAAAATTTTAAATATAAATAAATTTGAATTTATATTATTGTTTATAAATAAAAAACATATTTAATTTTTTTATTTTAACATGGATTTTTTGTTACAGTCAATATCACGTGGCTCAACCTATGTTGTTATATTATTTGTCATATATAGATGAAAAATAATTAAGAGTTTGATGAAAAAAGATGATAGATCAATTAATCGAATTAAATTTAGAATAAAACTTTAGAATGATTTTTGAGAAAAATATTTAAAACCTGATGAAATTCTTCTCTTACAATTTGTTGTTTTTAATAAACTATTTAAAGTTTTATTTAAAAAAAAAACTACTGCTGTTGGAAAATGAGTGTTCGGCTGCATGTTTGTCAGATGCTGGAGCCATGAGTAATGGAAGGCCCATAAACGTCAAGTCAATGAGGCTAGTTGTAAGAAGATATTCGAATTTTAAATTTTTTAAATAACATTTTTAGTAAAATGAGTTATTTACAATTTCACATTACTAAAATAAAAAAATATTTATTCAAACAAACATGTCCTCGCTTTAATTGAATTCAAATACAACATATTTTATTCCTCGAATAAAATTATTCTTACTACTCTATCTATTGCTAGTGAAGATACTTATTTATAAAATATTTGTGATTATTTTAAAATTTGTGGGTATCCGAAGATATTCACAAAAGATAAATAAAAAAATTTATACATTTTAAAATAAAATTATAAAATATATATATATATATATAATATAAATTAAAATTTAATTTTAATTAAATTTAATATAATAAAATATGATTTTATTTTATTTTTAATTAAAAATATATATAAATTAATTTTTTTATTATTTTTTCGAGTAATGGATATTCGTGGGTCAAGTAGTATATTACTCATACTAGACCTGTTTAAAAGCGAGTATTAAAATACCCGCTACATATTATTATCCAAACTCGCGAATTTTTTTGTCATCTCAATACTAATAAACTTTACAATTTTCATATTAATTAATTAATTAATTGATCAGATAATAATTTAAACTGTTGTCTCCCATTTAACATTGTAAAAAAAACCTAGCATGAAAATTAAGTCTTTCAAAAGTAAAAGAAATAATATTACAGTTGATTTTATTGTTTCTTTTTAACTATTTTTTTTCACTCACTTATACAAAAGGAAATAGAGATAATGAATTTGTGTGAATTGTTGAGATTTGGATTACAGTCTAGAATTTTAAAAAATAAAAATATATGGAAGCCTACATAATTTAAATTATTTGATAAATAATTTATGAAAAAAATTAAAGATGACAAAATGAGTTTAGTCAGACAAATTGATTCCCAATCTATCATAATTTGATGGATTGGGTTAAAAATTTCAATTAATCAACTTATTTCTATCATAACAAATTAGCATGTGGAAGATAAAATAGGATTGATTAATCAACAAATTCATTTTTTAAAATAGAAATAAAAAAATATTTTTAAAAATTGATTAATATACAATGATATTATTATTTAAATTTTTAAGACTTAGAAATTAAGTTTTAATCTTAATTATAAAACAATAATTTAATAATTTATTCATTAAAAACATTAATTAACCAATTAAAATTAAAAAAATATTTATAATGCAATTTTAATATATATTTATATATAATTAAAAAAAATTAGCAACCAATCCGTCATCCTATCAATTTACAACGGGTAAGAAATTTTAAGTCTGTTTTCTTATAACGGCACACATTTATTTAATAGTTTATTTAACAGACGAAAATGTACAAATTTATTATTCATGTAGAAAGTAATCCATGGAAGACTAAAGCTCACGAAATCAAAACTTTCTTTTTGTTTTAATTTTCTCTTCAACACAGAATATAGTTGTGACGAAAGTTAAATAATTTTATTTTTAAACAAAGTCAATTTTTATTTAAATAATTATTACAATAATAAATATAAATAATAAGAATTTTCTATTTTTTAATTAAAATAATTTTTTAATCTAACAATTTTGTCATATTATTTACTAATTTTTATAAAAAAATTTCAAATCTTCTCATTTTCATCTTTTCTTCTTAATTTAAACAGTTTCATATTTATTTATTTTCATAAATTCTTCTTCAAATCCAAACACGATCTTAGCAAATTATATTGAAAAAATATGACATTTTATTTTATTACAAAATATCTTTTTATTTTTATAATTTAACCTACATTTTTTATTTTATCAAATAAATGAAATTACTGACAACATTTTTTTAATGTCTTTATCTCTCACTTTCTTTTTCTTGATGATTCGATTTTCCATTAAGTTATTCTAATCACATTTCATACCCTCGTTATCATTCTGAAATTAAATCAAGGCATTGCTGATTTGAAAATAGTAATAATTATTTAAAAAAAAAGTATATAAAAGAAGGTTAATTGGGTCGTAAACATGAATAGTGGGTGAGAGAATCTGTAGGATGCCAAGTGATTCCTTTTGGGAATGTGCCCTTCAGTTTGGGGTTACTGCCCCATGCCCAAAGGGAGGGATGCCATCTTTTAGACTCTTCTAGTTTTAGAATCTTTATCTATCTTTCTATTCTTTCTTCAGACCACTGTAAAATATGCTTTTTTTTAGGAGATTTTATTTCTTTCGCCTCCTGTTATTATAATTTAATTCTGAACTGTTTTGTGGTAGAACCCGGAAAGAGAAATGAAAGAACAAAGAGATAAAAAAACTGTGAAATTCATTGTTAATTTCTATTCTTCTTTTTTTTCATTCATTTTCTATAATTTTCTTAAATCTAATATCTTTATTTTAAGATCATTTACGTGTCATTCTGGGTCCAAAATTATTTTACAATCAATAATAATAGGTTTAATGTTTTTGTAAGTTTCTATTTTCGTCCAGAATCATTCTTTTCTTTTTCGACGTCTCAATTAAGTATTTATTTCGTGAAAAAGTGGATTTTTGTGTTTTTAAAATTAAAGAAAAGGGAAAAAGATAGTTAAACAAATTTGTATATAAGAATTAGGAATTTAGTTCCTATTAAGGGTTCATCCAAAAAAAAATTAGGAATCAATCAAAAAATTGGAGATTTAATGACTATCATATCTTTGGCCATAATGTTTCTCCATTATTCTTTTCACTAGTTCAATGGCTATCAAATTTTTCACGAACATTCTGCTTTTCCAGGATAATATTCTCCAGCACCAACATTCGCTCTGCCCTTCAATCATACTGTTCTCCAATTTTGTGGCAATATTATGCAGTTTCATGCTAACAAAATGTTCTTGGGCATACAACACTTCTATGAGCATATTATGCACTTCCATCATAACAAAATCTTCTTGTATATTCTCCTCTTGCATGATATCATTGTGCAGCCATGGTTTTCAAATGTTCCTCAACATTCTTATGCTCCCTGGTTTCAAAATGTTTTTCAACATTCTGCAGCTGCATTCTTTCTGAATCTTCTTCAGTGTTCTACTGCTCCATGATGTTTTAATAGTCATGGTTTTCACTTGCAGAACGACATCACGATTCAAATGCGATTTGTGGCCATGGAGAGCTCGAACACGATTTAGGGTTTTTCGAATTGCGAATTTTTCTGGATTAGAGCTCCTCTGCATTTGATTTGCAGGTGATGAAATTGATTTGAGTTTTCTATAATTAGGTCGGGTAATGTTTCATGGAGGTTGACGCGTCGTGATGGTGCTCATGATTTAGGTTGCGCTAATGGAGGCTTGTGTGGTGGTTATATGTGCGAAGAAGATGCGACCTGAGGGTTTGGAAAAACGAGAAAGATGATGGGCGAAGACGGTGACGACGCGAGAACAATTTATGAAATTAATTTCTAATTTGGATGAATCCTAAAATCAAACTTCCTTTTTCCCAATCCATAATCCCTAATTGGAACAAATTATGTAGTTTAATGTTTAATTTATTTTTACAATTTTTTTTATTTAAAAAAAAAAATCAAAAGACACATCAGAATTTCATACATCAAATAAGCTACTCCACGTCATTTAAAATGAAGATTAGCATGCAACGTCAACCATACACTAACACCATTGGGCCTAATTCAACTATGGGAGTCTAATCGTTGCAATTTTCACAAAATAAAAACTCAATTCAGACGTAAAAAAAAAAAGATGACCTATTTGATATTCTGGACAAAAATAGAGACCTACCAAGACATAAACACCAACATGGACTAATCACAGAATGACACAAAGATGGTGTTAAAATGTTGTCCAAAAATGTTGTCAAAGTATCATTATCTATATATATTTCCTCGCTAAAACATATTGTCAGCGATTTCTTTTCTTTTTCTTGCTTGAAACTACTTTTTCCTTCTTTATTAGAAAAAAACAACTATTTTGTACAAACAGGCGTTAATCTGGATTTGGTACAGCGATGTTCTACAAAGTGGTAAAAAAAATGAAATCCCATTTATTATGAAATATAAAGGTGTATTATAATTTGATGCATGAATTCGCTAGCACCAAATCGGTATACATGGTTGAATTCTTCTGCTAATAGTATTCTCCTCTGATGTAGTCATTGAGTCGCTTCAATTCTCCACTTTGCTGCTCCATCACTGCTCGCACCACATCTACAATGGAAATCATACCAACTATTTTCCCATCTATAACTGGAACATGCCGAATGCGATTCTCTGCAAGAAACAGTTACCTTTGAGCCTTAATCTCTGTGGCAAAATATCAGAAGAAGGAGAATTACCCTTACCTGTCATAATTTTCATTGCTTGAAGAATGTTGGTGTCAGAGGTCACCGTTATCAGGTTGTTCTGTTCACGAGTACCCTCATCATCATTCACAAGAAATATGCAAGAATAGGATATCAAATATATAGGAAATGAAAGAGCATAAAATAACCTCGTCAGTCATTATTTGACCAACTTGTGTGTATAAGGGAGATCTTCCTTGTGCAACTATTTTTTTTAAGCAGTCTTGTAGTTCATGCATGCATTCAACAAAGGGGTTCAGTTTAGCTCGTAGTTATTAGAAAGATGGTAATGAATTTTCTATCCGAACAAAAGGGTGTTATTAGAAAGAACCGCATGTACCTCTTTCTGTGACAATCCCTGCTATGTGCTGCCCTTCTGGCTTTAGTACCACCAATGATCCAATGTTATTATCAGCCATCTGAAACCTTATACAATGTTAGTTAAGAAGCATTCTTAATGATTGTTTTTTTGAGCAAATTGAACCGTCTTACGTTTTTCATTGCATTAATGACAGCATCATCAGTTCGACACCAAAGCCAGGAGCCGATGTTTTCTTCACCTTTTGTCATTAGTACCTCTGACACTGTTACATTCTCCAATCCTTTCTGCTCTTTGCGTGGAGAGGACGTGACACATCCAAAATTTGAACTTATTTTGTTGAGGTTAGATATCGCATTTCCTTGGAATTGTTGAAATATTGCGCCCCTCAGAGGGTTTTGGCGAAGTCGTAGTATCCCGCACAATCCTAGCATTTGTTGTTCTGCTTCTGTTCAATCAAAATAAAACATAAATTTTTTTCATATAACCACAACAGTAGCTTGTATCTTGCATTTTGCATTCTTTTCTTAAAGGAGAATATGAAGAAAGGAACTTTGTAGTTGCTTAAACATGGAATTGCCAACCCCATTGGATCACGTTTTTCTCATTCTTTTGTCCAACTTTACTGACTCACGGATGATTATTTTAAGCTTAGTTCTATATATTCCAGAGCAAACTCAATGAAATCAATTTATTAACACGGTGATGAATGACTAAAACCATTATTTCAGGAAGCTTGAGAGGCCAAGAATATGCTTGGGATTTCTTTCGTGAGAGGCATACGTAAAGCACAGATCAAGATAAGAATGGTTTGCATACGTTTGATTAAAACGTAAATCTCTAAGTATAAGCAAAGCACAAACCAAGAAGTTTCCAAGGAAATCAGTATGAAAAAGTTTGGGAATGAAAAGTGGTTAGTCAAACCAAAATTCTAACAAAAGTCCTCCAATACATCCAAGGTATAAATTCTTTGTTCTTTGTTCAGTATATATACACAGCTAGCGCAATCTTGGGATTTTAAGATCAGCCAAAATAGAACAAGTTGTGTGTATTTCCGGTGAAAAGAAACGAAAAAACTCATTCTGTTATTCCTTCAGATACTAACCATACCAACATCCATGCCACGCAAAAACCAGCAGTGTGGTTTTAGGATCCCTTGGATCACAGGTCCTTCCACCGAATCTCATTCTCCTCCAAAACAAAAATCAAAATCTCTTTCCACTCGTCGACCACCGTTTCGTCCTCCTGGAATAGCCTCTACCCAATCACAGCCTCCCCCTCCTCAGGTAACCCCAAAAACTAAACCTCAACAAGTCTCAGATTCTCTTCCATCATCACACTCACCAGCTCCTTCGGTCACCATTGATTCGCCAGTGTCTTCTATCTCAGAATCCTCTTCAACACCATCAACTCCAACACCTTCGAAGCCAAATGCGAAGGAATTGGAGTTGGATACTACTCCTACTCAGAATTTCCACGCCCCTTTGGAAATACCAATCCAACCCCACCAGCCTAAATCCAACGCCAACCCCATAGAGAGAAAGATGATGTTTTCCACATCGACTCCTAGCGCGAAAGACACAAAGGTCATGCCATCAGCTTCAACATCAGCACATCCAACGAACAGGAACGTTTCAACCATATCATTATCCGACGAGCAAAATCCCACTAAGGGTGACGACGATGACATTTCAGCTCTCAACCCAACACTGAACGTGGACGACAAAACAGTGAGTGTGGTAACTCTGGCCGGCGATAACAGAGGAGTGACAATGCACGTGGCGGGTTCTCATTCAACTAGGCCGAATTCCGAAGGGAAGAAGAGCACATCCACGGAGAAAGACGAAGCGGGTAAGACATACGTCAACAGTAACATTCAGAGCATCAACAATTCGATCATGTCCCATGGCACCATCAATGGAAGAGATCCTGGTGTTCGTGTTATTCTCCCTGATGTGAAAGAACCGTGCTTGGAGAAACCAAAGGCTGAAGTCAGCATAAACCGGGTAGAGAGGGTCCCTTACAGGCCCGTGGTTCGAAGAAGATGTCTGAGGGGACTTTTTCTTGAACCGAGTGACTCTGAACCTGATAACCCTGACAAACCTCGTCGTCATGGTTGTAAGTTTAGATGTGGGGACAATTCAAATGATAAGGACACTGCAATGGGATAAGCAAAAACAGAGTCTTGTTTACATGAGACGTGGTACCATTCCAGGATTTTTGTGTCGGAATTTCGTGCTATATATAGCATGCATTATCTGTGTTGTGATTTTTAATTGTATATTCCTTTATTGGGGTAACTCGCAATGACCATTTATAGAGCCGTTAACAAGCTGTTTTTGTGTTAATTGTCAAAGCAGTGTTTTAGCGAAGGAATAAAAAATATTCAGTGGGTTGATGTGAAATGCTTTCCAATAAGAAAACACAAGGAATATGACTATTTTGACTATCTTTGACTGAAAAATCTTTCAAATTGGCAATAGATTATCCTCCCAAATGCAGAAAGTGTACTTTTAATCACTGGAAATTAAAAAGAGTAAAAATGTCCAAAGAAATTGATGATGAATCTAGGAGTGAAAAAAACACTCGCCGCCTTTCAAAAGTCTATGTGCTGCACGAAACTAAGAGCTAGTATATTCATTTTTTATTTTTTATGTCCAAACTACAAGCGGTAATGTTTGTTCTTAGTTAGTAAGATCATTCTCATCATTATTACTCACGCGGTCTCATTTGTAACCATTATCACTAATGAAAAACTTGACAAGAGATAACTACAAAACAGAGAAACAAGCTGGAGCTTCCTCATTATCGCACCTATATATATATATATATATATATATATATATATATATATATATATAGCTTCGTGTTTATTACAATAAAGAAAGAAATTGACCAACAATGGGTTCTCTTATGCCAGGATGGGACTCTCCAACCTTGGATCCTGAATCAGGTACCAATAATCAGTACTATACGAATACCAAGTTATGCACTTACGTTAGCTTTACCTTTACCTTTTTGTGTCGAAATAATAAAACCCTTGTGATTTTTAAAGAGGCTTGTATTTTGTACCATTGCAGCTTCAATTAAGAGGAATCGATCACTCACAAAACAACAAATTGATGCTTACTGGAGAACAAAAGAGAAGACTGATTGTAAATTATCTGAAACTATTCAGGTTTGACTTTAAATTAACATCTCTACAAGTCTCACTAGTACAAATTATGTGTCAGACAGAAATTTGAATATAAAAAAGCCTACCATACCAATATATTTCTTTGTCTACTAATGGATCCTGAACAGACCCGAAAATTTGAGGATTCAGAGAATTCTGGTATGTCCTGTACAGTGGTCAAGAACCGCATAGAGAAGCCCTTGGAAAGGGATGTTGATGAGAAAAGTTTGAAGAAGTTTGTGAAGAAAAGTTACTGGTACATTATGTTACATGTGGTAATTTTGCCCAATTGGTGAATTATAAGTTAGATTAATTGTGTGGAAAGTAATATATTTTGCAAATGGCTGGTGTGCATGCAGGTGGACCATGAGCAGCTCGGCATTTCTGAATGAAAGACCACTGATTGAAGCTTCTTCCAACAACTATGCTTCACAGTTTCACGTAGCCAACATGAGATAAACAAAATTTAAAACCGGAAATGAAATTAGTGCTTGATGATCTTGCTTAAAAGGGATGTTTTTATTAAAATAACACTTATAGTTATTGTTTTATTTAAATTTACATTTATATTAAAATGTATAAATATAACCATATCGATAAATGTATGAATATATTTCATATTTTTTATTAAATAATATTCACACAAAACATAAATTATTTATATTTTTATATGATAACTTATAAAAGTATACTCTTTTATATTTGTTAAAATATAACAATTAATTCTTTAATGTTATTGCTTATAAAATGTGCTCAATTTTTTTTATCAAACTTTAGTTTTAATCCTTGCAGATTTATTTTTATTTTGTTTGAATTTTAGTTAGCATGTCAAACAAAGTAAGGGATTGAATGCCACTTTATTTAAAATATAAAGAAAATTACATTTTAGCAATGTGTACCGGGTTTTAGTAGAAAAAATACCCTAATATATCATCGATTTTAAGTTATAAGGTTAAGGGTATTTTAATAATTTTCATTTCTAAAACTAAAAAAAAAGAGAAGAAATCTCCCAAACTCTTGCTCACCTCTCTTGTTCCTCTCAACCATTTCTCTTTCATCTCTCCCACTCCAACATTTTCTCTGTCATCTCTACACTAGTCCCAATTGATTTCGTTCATTTGTTTTCCAATTTAATAACAAAATAATTGATGATATTGATGTTGATTTTTGATTGGAGAGTTGTGTTATATATTTCCCCATCTGATTATTATTAAATTTCGTTTTTTAAATTTTAGAATTTTGTTGTGTTACAACCATTATCAATAAACCAAGATCAAAATCAAACCAAGTTTAGCCAATTAAAAATTAAGTCAGAAGAATGTAATGGTAAATAAAACATTTAACTTCACAAATCACATAAACAAATTGGATAAGTAAGGAAGTTAGATTAGGGTTAGACGAATGTTTCTGATTTTTTTTCAATAGAGACTAGCACAGGGATGACATAGAAATGTTGGAGTGAGAGATGAAAGAGAAAGGGTTGAGAGGAATGAGGAAGGTGAGCAAGGCTTTGAAAGTTTCTTTTCTTTTTTTAGTTTTAAAAATGAAAATTATTAAAATACCCTTAACCTTATAACTTATAATCCATGATATATTTTGGTATTTTTGTCTACTAAACCCTGATACACATCCTAAAATGTAACAATTGAAAAACCAAGTTACTTAGCAAACCCCTGTTTTAAAATATTGTTATTTAAAACGTTTTAGTTAAAATTATTCTGAATAATATTAACTATTTTCAGTAACATAACATTCTTTCACCACATATTTAACAATATTGTTACAGTTTTTTTTTTAACATAGGAGAAGTGAAATATGCACCTATCTCAGAGCAAGAAAAATGTTATAAATTATTTAACATTTGTTATTAGTTATGGCAAAAAAAAGTAATAATAATTTAGAATAACAAAAGTTCATTAAATAAAATTAATATAATAATATGTGTATTTTTTTTCAGTTTTAAGTTTAATTGGTAGCTTCAACTGAATAATCCTCGTATTCATACCTATTATAAATTATATATAAAGAGGATATTCTTTACATTTTTTATATCAATTTTATCCTTTAAGTAACTATTGATTTAAATTTAATAATTTTTTTAATTAAAAAATATTTTATTATTTTATTTTTTAGAGGATTTTTTTTTACTTTTTTTCAAATTTATCTTCTAAGTAACAATTAGTTTAAATTTAACTATTTTATAAATTAAAAAAAATGTATCATTTTATTTTTGAGAGGTTATTATTCACTTAAATTCAGTTTTTTAATTAAATCAATTATTTATAATAAAAAAAAGATACACTTGCACTTAATATATATGATTAACACATAATAAAGTTAAATGTAAATACATTTTATGAAAAACATTATATAATTGTTATATAACTTATTAAATGTTTTTGTATTATTTGAATTAAAAAAAATTATTGTTAAATATATTATTTATGTTTATGTTTAGACATTTTGTATATGTTATAATACTAACTACAGTTATATCTTATTTTGATCACTGAGACTCAAATCTATCATTACTGTCATATTTTTCGGGTTCTCTATCTTTTTTAAGATAATTGATGTTTTTTCTTTTTTACAAAGATTATGTTGTGATAAACACTTTTGTTTTTCATTGTATATATATGTATGAGAATATATTTGTTGGGTTACAAAAGATAGAGTACTCCATATTCTATTGTTTCTAGAAATACTATTTTTTTTTGTTCTGTATGATAAAGGTGGTATATTAAGAGAAGTTTATCTACACTATATCAATAAAAATAGACTTTAATAATTTTATATAAAGATTAGATATCAATATATATATATATATATATATATATATATATATATATATATATATATATATATATATATATATATGGGGTTTGCTAACGCGCCTACGCCTATTTTTCAATTGGTACATTTTAGCAATGTGTACCGGATTTTAGTAGACAAAAATACTCTTATATATTATGGATTCCAAGTTTTAAGGTTAAGGGTATTTTAATAATTTTCATTCTCAAAATTTCAAAAAAAAAAAAAGAAACCCCCAAACTCTTACTCACCTCTCTCATTCTTCTCAATCCTTTCTCTTTCATCTCTCTCACTCCAACCATCTCTCTCACTTCAACCTTTTCTTTGTCATTCATACTGTAGCCCCAATTGAAAAAAATCAGAAACACATAAAAAATTTTCCTTAGAGTTGAGTCATTGACATATTCACCTTTAAGGCAAAGGTTCATTCAAGATCTCTTCAATTTCACCATCTTCACTAACCTCTCTAATTTCATCATCTGTATTTGTTGAATCATCATCTCTAAAAAACCCTCCAAGCCAATTACCAATTCTTTCGGATGTCATTATGCTTGTGAAAATTAGATAAAATTATATACGACAAAAATTATAAAATGAAAACTCATTATAAAGTCATTTTTTGTAAGAAATTGTTTAACAACTGAGTGTTTCTGATTTTTTTCCAGGCCAATTACCAATTCCTTTGATGTCATTATGCTTGTAAAAATTAGATAAAATTAGATAAGACAAAAAATTATAAAATAAAAACTCATTATAAAATCATTTTTGGTAAGAAATTGTTTAACAGCGAGTATTTTTTATTTTTTCCAGGTCAATTACCAATTCCTTTATGGTTGTGAAAATTGGATAAAATTATATAAGACAAAAATTATAAGATGAAAACTCAATATAAAATCATTTTTTTGTAAGATTGTTTAACAGCAAGTGTTTCTGATTTTTTCAATTGGGGCTATAGGGATGACAGAGAAAAGATTGGGGTGAGAAAGAGAAAAGAGAAAGGGTTGAGAGGAATGACAGAGGTGAGTAAGGGTTTGGAGGTTTCTTTTTTTCTTTTTTAGTTTTGAGAATAAAAATTATTAAAATACCCTTAACCTTAAAACTTAGAATTCATAATATATAAGGATATTTTTGTCTACTAAAACCCGGTACACATTGCTAAAATGTACCAACTGAAAAACAGGCATACGCGCGTTAGCAAACCCCTATATATATATATATATATATATATATATATATATATATATATATAAACTTACGGATTTTATGAGAAGTGGGAATTTCATTTTTTCAATTTCTTTTCGTACCCTTCCATGCTAAAAATAGAAATCATTCCAATGTCTTCTATATGAATTGCTAGAATTAAATAATATGTTTTTATTTTCAGATAAAAAAGAAGTTTTTTTTATAAATATTTTTTTGTTTTTTATTTTCTTAATATTCTTTTAAGCAAGATTTCACGTGTTCGGGTAGAGAAAAAAAGGTAAACATTTTTTTAATAATTTCTTTTTACAACTTTTTTATAACGTGATAGATGGATAGTGTTCTGTTTGAGATAAATTGACCTTGACACATATTCTATTATCAAAAACTTATTTAAAAAAAATTATTAACACTAGAAAAAAAATATGAGTAGAACTAAAACTAAAGAAATAGAAGCAACTAATATTTAAAAACAAAAAACAAAAAACTGCGGCGATGTTCATGGCCGCTGTGTTTTCTGTAGTCTGTGTGCTGTCCGAAACCACTGTCAGTTTTTTTATTTATAAGCGTGTGTGATTTTTGTAGTTTTTTCATAATCGTTATCACTTAACCAACACTTTTGGATGACATATTGGCAATAGTCATCACAAATAAAAAAGCTGCCAATAGATAAGATAAACAACTAGGAGCTTTGTCACTGCACTAAACCACCACTTATATAAATAACATACCTTATACAACTTTCTTCATATAAAAAAACTAGGTTATCCATTTGGAAATACATTGGAGTTTCAAATAAAGAAAGAAATTCAGCAACAGCAATGGGTTCTCTTATGGCAGGATGGGACTCTCCAACCTTAGATCCTGAATCAGGTACCCATAATAAAAAGTACTGTCTTATGCACGTGACGTGATTTCTAACTAGGCTTCTTATTTTTAACTGTTTCAGCTACAATAGAGAGGAATCGATCGCTCACCAAAGAAGAAATTAATGCTTTCTGGACAGCAAAGAAAGAGACAGAGTTAGAACACCTCAGAGCTATTTCCAAATTATCTCAGACTATTCAGGTTTCACTTCTACATTAACGTTCATTTTCACCTCTCAAATTTACCCCTTCTTTATAACTGTCAGAGATTTAAATATTAAAAGCCTAGTTTAATTTTAAGTTTATGATGGATAATGGACAGCCTCATTCTCACAAGTCTTTAGGCATCATCAATGTTGACGAAAACAGTTTGGAGCAGCTTATGAACAAAAATTGCTGGTAAATTAAATGCCGGTTTTTGTAGACTTTTTTTCTTCTTATAAACAGAAAATTATACATCTTACACTATGGTATCGACACTCTCAATTTGCAAACAGAATTACATTAGCAAGTTTAATAAAATTAAAAAGTATCTTGATAATATATATATATATATAATAAGAACCTAATTAATTACTATTATGGATCCCATTAATTTAGATTATGTGAGTAAATTAATGTTAGTAAGTGATTTGTGTGAGTGCAGGTGGACTAAGAGCAGGTGGGCATTTCTGAATGAACCACCATTGATGGAAGCTTCTTCCAACAAGTATGTTTCACAGTTTGACGTGGCTAAGTTGGGATCATCGAAAACTAATAGCAGAAATGGAATTAGGGCGTGACATGAATATTTGCCGATGTTACCTATGTACTGTATATGAGTAGTGCCGTCTGTTTTGTCGTAAGAACTGTATATGTACGGTTTGTTTGTATATAATATTGTTTTACTTTCTGGTTAAGGAAAAGCTGGCTTGTTTCTTTGGTGCCGGATAAGGAATAATATATACTGATTTATCGGATATAAACCTCAAGGAGCTATTATAATATCTGCTGAACTCTTTTTTTTTTTGTCATTTTATTAACTTACTTATTTTTTAGTATTTTTCTAATTTAAAATATTACTTTTTTTCAAATATATATTATTTAAAAAATCATTATAGACTCACTATAATAATTATAATAAAATAATATTAATAATGTTATTATTTGTACTATAATAAATTATTACTAATGATGATATTGATTATTTTTATAATAAATAATAATAATATATTATTATATTAGTAACAAATGTATTTTTATAATAAGATACTACCATAATAATTATAATATTGTTATATTAATTTTATTATTATTGTGACTAATATTTTATTGCATATATATATATATATATATATATATATATATATATATATCTAAATAATAACCAAAATTAATAAACATTTAATAATATATTAATTATAGTAATTATGATACTAAAGCAAGTATTTACAGTATTATTATTCTAAAACTATTATTTTAAATGTATGGGGTTAAGTGTATACTTGAAGTAATTTTTTTTTCTTATACTCCAATCCATCAGGTGTATTGTTAAAGATATTCCAAGTGACTTCATATTCAATCAATTAAACAATTAATAATGTAATAAATACGTCATAAAATTCAACAATCATATATATATATATATATATATATATATATATATATATATATATATATATATATATAAGTTTTTCTTGTAGTTTTTTATCAAGGTTGTCCTAATCACAATCTAATTCTATTATTGACATGTTTAAAATAGGTAGATGATTAGTTAATTCTGATTAATACAGATCGATTTCCTTTCAGCTCAGACGATCGATTTGACGTAGTTTGATTGGTATGTAGTACATATACAATACATAGGCCCCTAAAGTCTTGAGCTTCGACTAAGTTAACATGTGAAAAGAATTTTTTAATACGATTGTTGACGATGAAAGATTGTGTTGCTTCATGAATCACATTGATGTCTCATTAATTGTTATATGCATTTGGCTCATCTTAGAAAATATGACTATCAGGTAAGAGATATGCGTTAGTGATGAAGATTCAGCTCATATTCAAAAATATGATTGTCGGGTAAGAGATATGACTGTTAGTAAGGAAGAATTGTGTTGCCTCGTTAAACATGTTATTAAATTGATGCCGAATACGAAATGTCGACTGTCCTTTGCTATTTGATGGTGTCAAATCTAACTATTGTTCGAGAATTTCTATATATAGCGGCCAAGTGATCCTCGTGAAATTTCATCTCCAATATATCATGATATAGTATGGTCTATTTAATTAGCATTTAATTAAAATTATTACCTATGTCAAATTTTCATTGGTCCACGTGGAAGGATACTTGTTCATATCATATCCAATAGTCTCACATCGTTCGGGAGTCGAGCCTAAAACAATTTAAATATTCCTTCTTCATTCTACCTTTCGAGACATCTTTCAAAGACAAAAACATGACAAACAAGGCTCTAAAGAGACAATACCTCAAATGTATAGTGATTGACCCTAACGATGTCACTCAGTAGATTTGGGAAAGATGCCCAATCATTCCTCTTAGACTTTAACTGGGAAGCTTATGTTCTTACCACACCCTATAATCTTAATGAACTTGAGAACAAAACAATACTAAAGAGTGATATTATGTTAACACCATAAAAAACAAAATAGATACATTATAGTCCAAAATTTATAACAATATATTTTTTAATTTTAAATTTTGATATACATAATTATATATTATTATTAAAATGAATGTCAACTAGTTGTAAAAGGGTGTCAAATATTGTTTTTCTAAATACAAAATAAATAAAAATCTATTAAACCATACATGGACACGTGCAATAATTTCCACAATTACAATTTTCATGTTCTAGACTTTAGCTAAAGTTACGTTGAGTTTTGTTACTGTGAGAAATTACAAACAATAGTAAACTTAATGGTCTCTTATATACTATTTTCATTGACGGTAATGTGATTATAGTTTGAATAACGAGTTCTTGTACGTAACAGAGATAAAACTTATATTATGTGAACACAATGATGTGAATATTTAGCGAGAATAAAATATATTAATGGACCTACCCGTTAGTCGAAGTAGGGTCTCTCTTTTTCTCATTAGAGGGTCCAAATTTTGTGGAGGCATTTTCTGATTTGATGAAGTTCTTGAGGTCAAAATTTGTGATAGTAGGTGAAGTGATAGAGGTAGTGGAGTCCTTGTTAGAAAGCACAGGGCAAACTGGTCGATAACTTGGTGATTTTATATACAGGTGCATTTCAGACAGTGTAAGTTGGAATGTATTTTTCTATTTAAAAATGTTTTTTTCGATTATACACTCTAAGATATAATTTTTTTTAATTGCATTTCAGATTTTGTAATTAGAAAAAGTATTTTCTAAGTTGAAAATGTGTTTTGAATTACATTTTTTAGAATGTATTTTAAAAATACCATTCAGAATAAGTGTTTGAGAAGCTTTTTTCCTTCCTCGCTTCTACTTTTTTCTTTTCTTTTTTTATTTCTTTTTTCTTTTTTTTTCCTGTTAAAAATAATTTTAATATGAATTTAAATTTCATATTAATATAAATAATAAGATTAAATATTATATAAAGAATATTAATAAATTCAATGTTTCAAAGTTAGAAGTGACTTGAATCTTATATCATATAATTTCGCTTAAAGGAAGAGAAAAAATCATATTCCGAGGACTGGGAGAAGAAGTAGAAATGCATACAGTAGAGGGATAGATAGTGGAATAAAAAATTTATGAGGGTGCATAGAGGTGCAGGAAGAAGTCACTTAGATCTGGTTGACTATATTACAGTAAGTTGTTAATATGGTGTTTGGATTAGATGCATTTAAAAGAAAATTTGTATCTAATCTAATTTTTTAATTTATCATTTAATTGGTTTTGCCAAATTTTGATGTGTCTGTTTTAAGATGATATGTTTTTTCTTTAAATTTTTGTCACAATTTTAGTTTTTGAGTAAATAATAAATAAATGATAAAGTACATAATAAATATAAAATAACATATTTAAATTATGTATTATTATATAACTAATAATAATGCAAGATCAAATATATATATATATATATATATATATATATATATATATATAATAAAAAGTTATAATTATAGTTATTTATCTACACTTTTATATAAAAGAATTTTCTTTTTGACATTCACAGTTATTTTTTAATTTTATCCTTTAAATATTTTTTTTATAAATCAAAATAATTATTATATTAAATTTATTTTTTTAATGACTATTTTTCTAAAATTTAATCATTTTTTATTTAATTATTTTTTAAATTTAATCATTTTTTAATTATAAAATTACCTACAAACTAAATAAAAATTATTTACAGTAAAACTACAAAATTTATTTTAATTTTATAAATATAATAATAATAATAAATGATTTTATTCTTTTTTATTATCACAAAAGTATGACATTACATAAGCACGTGTTTTCACTAATGCATCTTCATTGAAATATTTAGTAACAAATTTGTTTAATCAAACTTTTTTCTTTTAACAGTTGTATGATAAATTCACAAAAATGCAAAAATAAGTAAAATACAATAGTGTCTAGTTATAAATTTATGAATAATAAAAAAAAGAAAATATATATATATATATATATATATATATATATATATATATATATATATAAGTTTAAATTATATTGAATTAAATAAATTTCAAAATCAAATTTGTATCGTAGGATATTTTTGGTCAACCATATCATAGACAATCAACAAGTTTGAATAGTCACTAAATAGGTTGTCCGACCATAAACCAATTTAGATAGTTAATAAGTGGTTTAGAGTTAAGCCATTAAGCTGATCAATCACCAAACACATATTGACATACCAACCTTATTGGCCATCCCACATCCTGGAATATAGCTACCTAGTATGAATTCACCAACCAAACCGGTTGGTCATTCAGGAGCTTGAGTAGTCAAGTACCAACTTAGGACATTAAACTTGGCCAACTATCAAACAAGTTGGACACCCATTCACATGCTCGAATAAGTCGACCTTGAATTGAACTTATCGACATAAATATAACATAATAAATTAAAATCAAAACTTATTAACTTAATATAAAAGTAGAATTGATCACAATAAGTAAATTAATGTTAATAAAAAGTCATACCACAAAACCTATAAATAAATATTTAAAATGAGAAAATAGATTGCATGTATTAAATGCTGCATTAATTATTATTTATTAAACGTTAAATTGATTTTCACATCAAAATACTTACAAATGTTTCGATTAATTTGCATATGCAATACACTATTTATGAGACAACATTTACACCTTAAACAACATATGATATTCTTAATTAATACACTTTTGACGGGAAATCTGACGATTATTTAACAACAAAACTCTTATTAGATATTTGTGACTCTTTGACTCAATATATAAGTTTAATGAAACCTATAGGGAGACAAAATATAAAAGTTATTTAAGAACTTTCTCATCATCTGGTCGTGATATCAATTGCACAATGTATAAAAAAGGTTCTTCAAAGACAGAACATAATAAAATTATATTATCCTAATTAATTTAATGTTATCGAATTGTATAACAAATAGATATTTTTATGATAAATTAGAATTATAATTAAATTATAATTTTTGTATAAATTTTAAGTATTTTTAATTAATTTTTATTGATATTATTTATTTATTAATTATTTTTATTTTTATTTTTAAGAAAGTATCTCCTATTTATTTTTTTCTATTAAATAAGTGATATAATTATTATTTTATTCTACAATCTTACTTAATCATTCTAACTATGACATTTTGTGGTTTGATTGACTACACACAGTACGACTTCACTACAAACCATAAAAATTATAGTGGAGAGATAAGTAAATTATCAATATAACAGCTACATCACTCAATAAATAAAAAATTAAGCAGTAAAATTTGATTAAAAAATTCAAAATTTTGAATACTTAATATTTAAAAAAAATTAAAAGATATTTAAATTTATAAGATAATTAACCTTTAATTAATACTCAATGGTAATTTTTATTCTACATTTTAAAATATATTATCATTATTATTAAATATACAATAAGAAATATTATAATTCTCTATTTTTTTAATAATCTAAATAATTTTTTTCACCTATTTTTTTTAAATGATATATCATGGCCAGTTATTGTGTCACATTCTTATCCTTATGTAAACACGTTTTCCTTTGATCCTTAAACCGTCCACATACATTGAATCCGAGAAACCTGTTTTCCTTCTAGAAGATACTGGACCCTCCAAGAAACAAACTCCTATTGGAAGTTGAAACCAAAGTTAACCACTGAAAATTAAATATTTTCAAAATATGGTTGTTTAGACTTTTGAAAGGTATTTAAATTCCGAATCATTCTTATCTTCATTTTATTTTTTTAGAATACTCCTTTATCATCAATTTGCAAGAAATTCAATTATTGTCATTTATCTTAAATAATTCATGTGATTTGTTTGCTTTAATTATTATTTAAAATAGAATATATCATATAAAGATGAAATTGGTGGTTTATTCACATGAAAATAAAAGGTTGAAGTAGTTCTTTAGATTATTACCAAAAGAAACCATGTACTTACATGTATAAATTAAATCAAATGACTTCATAACATGGTTTGAAGAGAATCGTTTGGTGGTTCAAACAATTTAAAATCTTTATAAAATTATTTTATTTAGTTCGATTCTCTATTTTATATTCATGTGCAATTCATTTAAAGACTAAACTGTTTAAGAAAACCTTTGTGTTTGAGTTTTGTATATCTCTAATTTAAAACCCTTTGTTTTATTAACTTTTATATTTAAAATATGTAAAATTTAAATTAGATATTTAAACTTTTAGTTTAACATAGAAATAGCTAGAATCATTTTCAAATTATCCTGTAATATTTTAACCTCTTCAGTTCTCTTACCAAGTCCTGCACCCTATTAAATTTCTTTGAACTAAAATATTGAAATTGTTAGTCAATGAAGACTTGGAATAACCCTCTCCTGCAAGCTGTCAAACATTGTCTTTTCTTGCGGGTTGGTTGCTGTGTACCATTTTCAATTTAACTTAACTTTTATTTTTGTTATTTTGAAGATACTGTTGATGTATTTGTTAGGTATATTTACACAGAAACTCATTAATATATATTATAAAAGTATATACTTTTTTTCTGCATTATAACACAGTGTATATATTATATTATATTCGTAGAGTGTTAAGGCCGAAATTTATGAATATTGAAATGAATAGTGGCATTCCACCAACTCCAAGTGAGGACTAAAACTCACCAACTTCTTTTGCTTTGAAATTAAGATTTCAAGGATGATCACCACTGGAGAATGAAAACCAAAACTAGTTTAGTCATCATTTTAGCTCAATGAAAAAGATACCCTAATTGTTATTAAGATGGGAGACAGATATAGGAAAAATTATAGATGTCAATAAATTCAAGAATAATTTTTACATTAAATTACTCGCTTTAGTATTTTTTCCTCATGGGAGGACTTTTTTTTGTTAAATTTTATCATTTTTATTCTTAATACAATCAAATAAGAAAAAAAGTATATGTATATCTTTTAATTTTTTATACTCTTCCAATACTTAATAAAAACATAATGCTTTTATTTTTCTAATTGATTCATTATATATTATTCTATAATTTAAAGAAAAAAAATATTATTTTATTGGCGTTGAAGGGTTGTTATGTGCGGAGTAACATCACCTATGATAATATTTTTCTCATATTCTTTCCCATTAACTCGATACCTTCATTTAAAAGTAAGAAAAGTATGCATAATATTAAGTTCCATTGACTTGTTATTTACTAAAAATAAATATAAAAGACTAGTATAATCTAAAACGAATTTGACATCCTACTCACTCCATGTGCAGCGTGTTTGAACAGTTTTTCTCCCCAACTTCAGATTTTTAACCAGTGGTCAAGCATAAAAGTAATTATATTTAACTTTAGAAAGAGAAAAGAATTAAAATCAAAATATTTTATTTTACGGGGACCAGGTTGATTTTTATTTTTGAAAAAATAGTTATTTTTATGAACTGAAAAATCATAATTTATATTTTATTATGAAAATGCTTGACTTTTTCATGGGTAGACCCCCAAAGCCGTGGAAAAAGTGATTTTTGGAAGTATGACTGTATTGGAAAGAGAGGGGTAACAAGGTAATTTTTAGGGTGCTGGTTTGCTATTAAACAAGGGTGAGGGAGCACAAGGCATACTGCAAAACAGAGTAGAAAGTAAAGGTGTAGAGTGAGCTTTAGAAGTGGTTGAAAATGGCTGAGAAAAGCAAGATTCTGATCATCGGAGGCACCGGCTACATCGGTAAACATATTGTGGAAGCAAGCGCAAAGGCTGGGCATCCAACTTTTGCTCTGGTGAGGGAATCAACCGTCTCTGACCCCGCCAAGGCTGAACTCATCAACCATTTTAAGGCTTTGGGTGTTAATCTGGTCCATGTAAGACATCATCTTTCATTCTCCGTTTAACTTCACTTGTGTGCAGGTGGATGCTCATGAAGAGCGAGTATAATATTTGATTAGTTAACCACCGTTTGATTTGACAATGGCAGGGGGATCTGTATGATCATGAAACCTTGCTGAAAGCCGTAAAGCAGGTAGATGTGGTCATTTCCACCGTGGGTCACTTGCAACTTGCCGATCAGGTCAAGATCATCGCTGCCATTAAGGAGGCTGGCAACATTAAGGTTTTTTTCTCCTCACTCCAATCCTCTAGATCCTGTTTGTTTATTTGGACTTTGATTCGAATATACGTTCCTGTAGAATTTCATCCTTAGCATATGAATCTTTCATGTTATAATTAACAAACTTTTAATAAGCGTATTAGGAAGATAAAACCAGAGTAGGAAAATATCTCGCTAATTTGTTTAACAAAAATAGAATGAATTACTGGTGAATCATGTAGAGTAGTTTTGAAGGTTGATTTTTGTTAACCGAGTGTGTTATGATTTTTGAATTGGCAGAGGTTTTTCCCTTCTGAATTCGGGAACGACGTGGATCGTGTGCATGCAGTGGAGCCAGCAAAATCTGCGTTCGAAGTCAAAGTCCAAATTCGGCGTGCCGTTGAAGCAGAAGGAATCCCCCATACGTTCGTTGCCAGCAACTACTTTGCCGGCTACTTTCTGCCAACGTTAGCTCAACCAGGAGTCTTCGCTCCACCTCCACCTAAAGACAAAGTCATTATCTTCGGCGATGGAAATCCTAAAGGTAACTCATGTAAATAAATTCTAGTACGACCAGCACATATCGAATGTCATTAGTTGTTAATTAACGTGTACGTTTTTCTTGAACACTTGCAGCTATTTTCAACAAGGAAGAGGACATTGGAACCTACACCATCAGAGCCGTGGATGACCCTAGGACGTTGAACAAGATTCTCTACCTCAGGCCCGCTCAGAACATTTACTCATTCAACGAGCTTGTGGCCTTGTGGGAGAAGAAGATTGGGAAGACCCTCGAAAAGGTTTATGTGCCAGAGGAGAAGCTTCTCAAGGACATTGAAGGTATGTTAAATATAAATGCGCAAAATTTGAACCTTGATCTATGGTATTCATTTACTGATATCCCCTTTTGTTGCAGAGTCTCCTATTCCAATCAATGTGATATTATCAATCAACCACTCTGTGTTCGTGAAGGGTGACCACACCAACTTTGAGATCGAGCCCTCTTTTGGGGTTGAGGCTTCTGAGTTGTACCCCGATGTCAAGTACACCACCGTGGAAGAATTCCTTAGTCAGTTCGCTTGAGAATTAAAACAAGAAAGATGCACTTAGTTGTTGATTTGGCCTCTGCTACTTGTTGCTGCTATTTTGCTTTGTAAAACTGTTGATTAATGTTTTACCATGTATTATCCCCTGATCTAAAAAGAGGGAAGAGAGTGCAAGATTGGGTTTTATGTCAAATGCTTTTTCATACTTTTCAATAACTACTTCAGTAGCTCAAAAATAATAAATACTTACGACATGCATGCGCTAACTACCGTCTTTCTGCCTCTCTGCTTTTGCTCTTTCTGGTGGCTAACAGTAACAGTAGGATAGTGCAAAACTAATATAGATTAGTGAAATTTCTCGTGTAAGATTATAAAAATATCGTTATTAAGAGAGAAAATTTTCAATATCTCTCTTGATATGAGAAAAAGAATTTTACTCTCTTTGTAATACAAATAACTCACCTGCAAAATAGAAGAAACATTTTTGAGAATTTTCAGATATTCTCTCATGGATGCAATGTTAAAACTAATCAAATGCCTTGCTGTTTATGGTCAAAAGTTTTGATTCTGTTTTATGTAACAAAACTAATTTTATTATCATACAGCAAAACGACAAATTACATCCATTTAATACGGTCAAATAATAATATTTTGATTATAATTATATTATTTTTTATTTAAAATCATAATATATAATTATATTATTAAAAGTAGTGTCAATGAATAGCTTTTATAATCCGTGTCAAACTAACTTTTTCTTTCATTATTTCACACTATCACAATTTCTTATTTTAAAACTATTTTTGTGAATATCACTTTATTCGTTGATAGCTTTTCTTGCATGTTATAAGTGAGCATGATAACATATAAAAACCGAGAGTCGTGTCTGTTAAACATAAATTTAATTTATTTCTGTAAAGCAAAGGCTGTATTTTTTAAAGATTTATTTTTCTTTTTTCCCAATAGACCTATAAGGAACAGCAATAGTTTCATGTTTTTTTTTTAAATTAATTTGAATATTATAAAATCCTTTTATAATATTTTCTATGGTAAGTATTAAAATTAGAAATATACATAAAAAGATATCAGTATTACTCTACTTAATGTTGAATTTAATTCAGTCGCGAAATCTAAATGAAAATCTCCTGGTTGCGTTGCTAAAGTGAATAGGTTCATTCAATGAATCATCAGTGTGGCAGATATCACTCATAAATTGCAAATCGAATGTAGTTTTTGTCAGTTCATTGTTAATGCACCAATCACTCATAAATTCCCATAGCCCATAGGAAGCAATCTGGTGGTCCTTCTGGAGAAAATCAATTCGCAATGTACCTGTTATGCGAAGCTAGTCATGATGGCGTCAAGCAGACGTCAGACACAAACGAACGTGCTTTTTAAGTCAATAAATTCTAAATATATCAGCGTTTAGATAGTCAGATGGTGAATCAATTAACAGTGTGGAATAATTTGTGATACGAAATTGATGATATTGGTGAAAATAAATTAAACTTGTGAGTGTGATTTGGGCAAAGAAATTGAGTACATGACCATACCCTGTCATTAGAGTAGCAGACAGGGCTCGTTTGTTCTAGTCCTTTTAAGTAAGACACATGCTCTCAAGCATGAATTCTGGTGACTGTTAGTTACCAAAATTGATACTTTTCTCTTTCAATTATCCAAAATCATGCCAAGGATGCTTGAACAGAAATTGAAAGTGTCATCGATGAGCACACAAGCTTCAGTATTACGCTGTAGTTAGCAAACTTTTACAATTATGTACTGAAAACCGTATTTCTATTTTGGTGAGGGAAGGAACAATTAATTCGGCAAAAAGTGTCACGGTGTGCTCAATTGTGATCAAAGTACAAACATTTGATTCAGAAACAGGATAATAGTTTCTCTAAATGAAACTAACTGCATTAATCGGTGCAAGTACAGAATTTGTTGATTACCCCTTTTAGTTTTATAAAATGCTATTGCTCATGATGGTATGATAGACACTTCCTATCGTTTCATAACTTCATAAACAGAATTTCCCTAACATATAAAATTTTCCAATGGGATTACTTGGTCTTGGGACCAGCCTTTGCGAAAGAACCAAATTATATCAATTTAGAATCATGGTATGAACATATGTAGATATCTACAATGTAACTATGTAATGAATTAATTCTGTTTCTCACCAACTTAAATCGTTCTTCTTCCACAAGGTTTGAGGACACAACAATCTGAGATCCAAAGCCTGCAAAGCAGAACCGAGTAGTTGTTTATCTGATATCTGTTTGCTTGACTTTGAAGTGTATTGTTCTGGGAGAAGAGAGAGTAAGCACATCATGGGTTGTATTGTGTTTAAGAGTACGATTCTGATGTAAGAGTGACACATTTGGAGTAACTCTTGCAGTAGTTGGTAATGGTTCTGGAGCTGGTGCTAATTCCTCTTCAAACTTGGCTGGCTTTGATGCTGTTTCTATGATATAATTTTCTGTGTGCACAATCATTCTTCCTAGTTTCACTCCCTCAGTTATATTTCCTGTAAAATTGACATAGACAGTGAAGAGAATAAAAACTACTTAATTTGTAATCACTTTTAAGGAGTGAGGAAAAAAAAAGCAGTTACTTAAAGGGTCTTTACCGTTTGATTGGAGGTCTGCCTTTGAATTCTCTGACAAAAGAATGAGTGTGGGAGTGATCATTGTAAGGAAAGCCCAGAAGACGAAAATTGGAACGAGAGTTCTGTCACCCATTTGTTGGGAAAACTAGACGAATTTAATGCAGCTCTTAAGTATGGTTTACAGCAGAAGAAGTTTTGGGTGTGAGGGAGAAGAGGATAGGCGTTGAATACGATGGTTGTGCCTTCATGAAATTAGCTGGCCATGTTTAAACCAAATAGCTATCAGAATAATGGACTAAATGAATAATACAAACTCAATGTGATTGAATTTTTATTATTAGCATATAAACTAAGTCAAGTTTTAACAACTAAACTAGTGATTTGGTTTCGCGGTTGTTGGATGGTTGTTGTTATTATTACAGCAATTGATCTGTCTGGTTATAGAATATATCAGCATCCGTCGTGGCTTGGTACAATTGGCACACCGGTTCTAGCCATCTATCATTGTCCACAAATAAAAATCTAAGATACAAAGAAAATTTTATAAAAGTGGGAATTTTTATAATACCATAAAGCTTGTAAAATAAAATAAAATGTAAATGGTTTAAATTCATATATTATGATAGAATCCATTTAAAATAAGATTCATGTTGTAAGAGTTTCTAAGTGGTAGATGTTATACTTCTTTTTCACATACATTATTTTAGACAAATTTTATGTATGGGTGTAACTACTTGCTGAGTACTAAGTTGTCGCCGCCACCTTCCTCAAAAGAAATTTTGGCAGCTTACAAAGTGATATTCTTTGTTTTGTCATAGGTGGCAATGTGGCTTCTCTGGCCAAAACTGAATATTTTTTTCAATCATTATCTTTCTAATTCTCAAGCCTGCAATAGTAGAAATTGTTTATGTAGAGACAGGAAGTAGGAATCAAAATTTTCACACCCAACTCAACAAGCTGAAAAAGCCCAACCCAGTTAGTTATGGGCCAGGCCCATTTTGTTATAGTGATGGAAACCCCAAAATGCCCTCTCCATGAAACATGGATACTCTACTCTTCCATTTTGGTTGGGAGTGGAAGCGTAAGCAGCGAGCAGTAGTGGAAATGGGAACCCTTGGGAGAGCGATCTACAGCGTTGGTTTCTGGATTCGCGAGACTGGACAGGCCATTGATCGTCTCGGTTCCCGCCTTCAGGGCGGTTACTTTTTCCAAGAGCAGCGTTTGTCTCTTTCCCCTTTTCTTTTTCTTCTTTCCCATGCCCTAATTTCTGCCATATTATAATCACGTTACATTCTATGATCACTTTTCATGATTCCAGACTTATTTTCTTCTTTTCCACTTAGATTCGACCAGGCAGTGACTTAGCCAATTAATTGTATTCTCTGTCGTGATCAGTGTCTAGGCATCGAACTCTGATGAACATATTTGATAAGGCTCCTGTTGTTGATAAGGATGTATTTGTTGCGCCAAGTGCCTCCGTCATTGGAGACGTTCATGTTGGAAGAGGATCATCCATTTGGTATGGATGTGTCTTGAGAGGTAAGCTATCCCATTGGATAATTCATGTGTCCCAACATTTCGTGGATATTCTTTTCTTCTCTGTCATTTCTGAACAGATTTCGTGTTCTGTGATCTTTTAATGTAAATTCAACGTGACATGTTTTGCTTTTTATTCGCTGTTGATATGTGTTAATCGTGTGCCAAATTTATTTTATGAATAGGTGATGTTAACAGCATCAGAGTTGGAAGTGGAACTAACATACAGGATAACTCTCTGGTGCATGTTGCAAAGTCAAATTTAAGTGGGAAGGTCTTGCCTACAGTTATTGGGGACAATGTCACTGTGGGTGAGGAACATTTTTGTAACGATAAAGAATGGTGCAGTGTTCCGTTCTTAATGGGAATTGATGTTTTTACTGAACAGGTCATAGTGCTGTTTTACATGGTTGTACTGTTGAGGACGAGGCTTTTGTTGGTATGGGTGCCGTATTACTTGATGGAGTAGTTGTTGAGAAAAATGCCATGGTTGCTGCTGGAGCCCTTGTGAGGCAGAATACAAGGATACCTTCTGGGGAGGTATGTCTGTGCGTGTTTACTTTTTGCTACACCCATTCAAAAATAGAGTATTAGGTTAGGCTTTTGGTCATGTTAGACTAATTCTTTTTGGGGATTGATTCCATTGTTGAGTTAGTAGACTGTACCACCGGTCTGGGGCAAGGAGGACCAATTACAATTTGGTGTTTATTTATTTATCATCGTGTTAGATTTTTTTTTTTTGGAGTTTCTGGGGATTGAGTTGAATTTCTAAGCACTGTCATGTAGGAAATGTTACTTTATCAGCTGATAGAAATCATCTTTGGTATGATTTGAGTTGTTATTTTTTTAAAGTCAACATACTTACCATATATGATGATTTATGACGGGATGACAATGTAAAAATCTTATCAGTGTATGTGTTATTTACTCTCTTATTTTTTTCTTTTTAATTTAATCCACATGTTCTGTGATATATAACTTATAAGTATCTAAATGGTCAAAATCAGCATATGTACTACTATTTACTCTATTTTTTTAAGTTTTTTAGTTTTCTTTTTAATTTAATCCATATATTCTGTGATATAAGTAAATTGCAATGATCATAGAGTTTGTCTATTTATCTGCATAGTCTCTATCTATTCATCTAGTCTAGACATTATTTCCAACGCCAAACCGTTTGTAACACTCCTTTTAACTTGGATAGAACCTTGTCTCAATATCTGCTTCTTACTTTTCCAAGAGACATTATTTCAACTGGTAGATATACATACCTTGTAGTAGAAGAATATCCTATCAAATGGAGACTCTACCCATTCTGCATCACAATACTCAGCAATGTGGGTGCTTCATTTATTTCATACAATATTCCTTGTCCTAGAGCCTAGAATATTCTAGAAAAATGCATTTGATGGGTACAATAGAATAAGGAACTTCATCATCGAGAGATGCAGAAAGCATAAGGTTTA
>NC_142174.1:6282625-6335200 GCF_029865625.1 Vigna umbellata | reverse complement strand
GATTTTAACGTATTCCGGGGAGGAATATCTCATGAATGAATATTGGAATTTGGTAAAGTATGAACGTGGGCATGCTAAGCTGGCGGTTCATCCTAATGTTCCGTGATTACTCGTTCTCACGTAGAGAAGGGTAAGTCATGTGTGGGAACGGCAGGAGGTCCCAGTCCTTATGATTAATTTGGACAGATAGGACTAACCTCGGGTGGCAGCTGTTGAGGGTATCCCAGTTACTACATCACCCGGGTGCACGAACGTCGTAGCTACACAGAATTCATACAGTCCGGACAGTCAGAGTCTAGTATTAGGCTTTGCATGAGTTAATGATTTATCTTGTTTAATTGAATTGTGTGAACTATATGTTGATCCATGAATTGAATTACATAAGCTTACCCTATATTTCCTATCTTGTCTGTTTTGTACGTTCGTTTGTCTTTCTGTAGCAATGATCATCCATGTGGATGTGAGCAGAAGGAGACGAGCTGCTGGAAGAGGCACTGGAGGAAGATAGCTTAGTTGAGGTAGAAGTTAAGACCGAACAATAGAATCGTTCGGTTAGTATATTAGTTAGTTGTAAGATGATCGTTCGATCACCTTTTCACTCTTCTTTTGTAGGACCATTCGGTATAGCCCTTTTGTAAACCGTTCGGTCAGGGCTTGCTTATGTTGCTTGGTTTTTAATTTTTCTTGTTTCTCTGTAAGGCCTTTCGGCCACAAGCGTACCTCGCTATTTTTGTAAGACTCATCTCTAATATTATTCAATGTGATTATTCTATTATATAGTTTTAGACTGTATTTTTGGGATGTTGCATTATCCAATTAATTCTTTAATAAATTAGACTTATTAATTACTTTTTTAAGTTTGTTAGTTGAGTTAAATAAACAAAATCAATTTTTTAAAAAAGTTATTATTTAAACGAGTTGAGAGTTCAAAGTTCTAAAAGTTTCATACCAAGGATTCATGAATAACTTGTTATATATATATATATATATATATATATATATATATATATATATATATATATATATATATATATATATATATTAGTTTATATTTCATTGAGATGATTGTAAATTTGTTTCAAATTCAGAATCTGAGTTAATATTAAGTTGCATGTGTAAAATATTAGGGTTTTTTTTAATGAATCGTTTCTAAAGTTTATGCGTATTTTCTATTAATAGATTAGTACTAAAATATTGATAAAGTTGGGAAATAATTTTAGAGAAATCGTAAAAAATAAAATTACTTAAGTGCTATAAATTTCTTTGCGGATAAATTTTTGAGTATTATAAATGAGACAATATTCATGTTTGTCACATAAATTATCTTTATCTTATCTTTATATTTTATCTTTAGTTAATTCGTTATTATTTGTTATTTATATTTTGGGTTTAACTCCTTAGTGTAGAAAAGACTTTAGATGTCTGTTATTTTGGGTCTTTTACGTCTGAGTTCGACTTGACGTCTATTTGGGTAACGTTGATGGGACGTCGGACCCCAATCAGACGTCTATATAGACGTCTGACCTGTACAGATTGAACGTCTATATACACATCTGACCTGAACAAATCAGACGTCTAAAACATAGTCGTATTTGATTGGATCTTTCTCTGCTTAAGGCCTCTCGGGTTATTGTTAACACTTCAACAAGTGTACCGAATCGTATCAAGTAATAATAATTGGTAAGACCAAGTATCGTTTCCCAAAAGACTCACGGCCTAGACAATTATGTGATTTCTTGATTAAATTAGACTTGTAAACAAAATCATTGAGGTTGAATTGCGAAAAATAAACATGAATGCAAGTTTTGATCAATTGGATTGAAAGATGCAAAAGTGATTGATGTAAAATATGGAATAATGACATTGTTGGGTTTTCTGACTTATCCTATCCACTCTCATGTATTCATGAATTCATCTTTCTTCATTAATGTTAATGTCACTTTCTAATTCACCTTAAACCCGATGTCTCGGTAAAGAAAGCCTACTCCTAATCAGTAGTTTACAATGTCTTGTCTCCCTAGCAATTATTCATGCATTACATTCGCACAGAAGCTTAAAGGCAACTGATCCTCCTATTCCTATGTCTAGGTAATATTGCTTCTGGGAGAATTTCCCCAGTTCTAGATTTTCCCGTATGTGCCCATATCGACAAAATCAATAATCATGCAATTGAATGAGTTAAACAAAGCATGCATAGAGTAAAGAGAAAAAACCCTAACAATTAATGAAGTAAAGCATATATAACCAAGAATCAATTCAATACTTAAGAGTTTCAAAGGATTACATCGTTTCCCCAACAACAATGGAGGTTTAGTTCACCATAGACATGGTGAAACTAGATGAAAATAATGAAAGATAGAACCCTAAAAGTTGAAGATGGGAGCTTTAGCATCCAAAATCCGCCTCCAAAGGGTGGAAGGAGTGTAATTTCGCCTCTTTCTATCCAAAGATACCAACCCTAGGTCGACTAAACCCTTATATAGTTTATTAAAAATTACAAAAAATAGGCCCAAGCCCAATTAAATGGCGCTCAGCGGCAGTTTGGCGCTCAGCGGTAAGTGTGGTTCTAAAGAATGATGCTCAGTGGTAAAAGTTGCGCTCAGCGGTGACTGCGATACTTGAATTTGCCCTCAGCGATGCCGCTTAAGCGCGAAACAGTGTATCCATCAGCCAAATTGGCGCTCAGTGGTGCAAATGGCGTTGAGCGGTGATAAGAATTCTTCTTTTGTGCACTTTTCCTTCCTTTCCTGAGTCCAACTCCTTACTAATTCAACTTCTTTCATCCAATTCATCTTAATTCCTGTCAAAACAAGGAAAACCAAGCATAAAACCCATCCAACTCTCTTATTTCCAAAACTGAAGCAAAAACATGATTTCAAGCTAGTTTCTAGGTCATAAAGGTTGATTTTAATGTCAAAAATAAGTATAAAATAACGGTTTTTCAACCGTTATCAGTTGTTCCTGGCTCATGGTGATTCGAGTTTACAACTTTATATTTTAGTTGAAGAGAATGGATTGTACGTTTTATTTGTATTGGATGGTTTTAAAAACATAGTGGAGGGAATTGGAAGAGTGCAAAACGCAAGAAATCGCCGCCCAAGGACACGAGAAAAATTGCACCAAAACTCAACGATTAATCTCATCAAAGAGTAATGTAATTGGTTCAAATCAAAGATTAGTTCATCTATAATATCATATCACATATACATAGGTTTCTTCTATGCTGTAAACTAATTTTCTTTGTGTTTTATATTTAATCGAAATTGAAATTCATTATTTGATTTGAAACCTCAAAACCAAAGAAAGAGTTCTCTTATAGTGATCAGATTCTATGCACTCAACTTGACCCATGTCAAGGTCCTTCAGTCAAGCTCTTCATGTCGATCTCCTTTAATCAAACTTTTAAGGCCTAGTTTTATCAGTCGAGCTCCTCAGGCCAACCTTAAAGTCTCTCCTAGGCCAATCTCCAAGATCAGTCACAACATGGCCGAGTGGTATTACAACATGGCATAACAGAATGACTAGCTAATAAGAGCATGGTCAAATAACAACAATAATAAGAAATTAACATCTTAATGTAGATTAAAGTATGATTAGGTGGTCATTAGGTTGACAGAAGGTTAAAGTCCATCACAACTACTGTATATAAAGGTTTAAGGTATGACTTTAAGATGATATACATATAATATGCATCAATTGTTAGCTAATAAACAGTCATTTATTGTCTTTATCTTTTACAAATATCATTTGACATTGTGGATAACATGAAACCTGAACACCATGGACAATATGAAAATCGAGTACTATAAACATTTTGGAAACCAACCTAGAAAATAACTCAATCCATTCAGTTTACTGTAAGAACCGAGAAGTTTAGAAGTGTTTAGAGTAGACAGGTGTAAGCAAAGGATGGGACCAAGCAGTTTAAATCAAAATAAGATTGATATATAAATGAAAAGTTTCAAAAGTCTCGTCACATTCTCTGAATACAGTTTTATCTCTCCAATGTCTTCTACTCTCTTCTTTTCTTCTCCTTCTCTCTAGAGTTCTTTAATCTCAATTCATCTGTTCAACATTCAGACTGTACCTAAAGAATTTGTGTGTTAAGAGCTTGCATTTCATCGATCAGTGTAGTGGTTAGAGCCGGTATGTTTCATTCCTTTAATTCTTGTGAATTTCTAGAATTTCTGGCACATGCAAGTAAACCTTGTTGTTTGCATGTGTTCATCAACCTTCTCTTTCTCTTTCTAACTTCCTTTTTTTGTACTTTGGTTGGTGTCTTCTCACCAATCAGTGAGTTATAGGTGTTCTTAGGATTTTTTGGAAGTGATCAAATTTCTGGAAAGGTAGAAGCCGTTCGGTTTGGTTAAGAGGTAAGATAAGCTAGTTAATTCAATTGTTTGGTTGATGATGTATGAAAGCGTTGTTTGATGGTTTTGCATGTGGGTGAAATTGAATGTTTGGGTGTTAGACATTGTTTGTGTGACATGTTAAATGCTGTGATTATTGAGTTGTCGATTATGCAAACTTTGTAGTGAATTCTGGGTTAAGAAAAATGTCTAGTTTTTGGTAAATTATAGTGTATTTTCACTCTGCAAAAGTTCTGCAGAATTATGCAGAAAGTCGAGCCGCTCGGGCAGGTTCAGGTACTCGGTCATCAATTTCGTTTGGTCTTAGCTGTATTCAGTTTCGTAGTAGTATTCGGTCTTAGTGTTGCTCGGTTTCGTACTGACGTTCGGTTTTACAATATTCGTTTTTGGCCTTGGCAATATTTGGTTTGGTATTAGTGTTCATTATTAGTCATACTCGGTTCTGTATTAGTGTTCGGTTTAGTAGTGCTAGGTTTCATATAAGTGTTAGGTTTTGTATTCACGTTCGGTTTAGTAGTGTTCGGTTTTGTATTAGCGTTCAGTTTAGTAGTGCTAGGTTTTGTATAATTGTTAGGTTTTGTATTCACGTTCGGTCTTAGCAGTGTTCGGTTCTGTATAAGCGTTCGATTTAGTAGTGCTAGGTTTCGTATAAGTGTTAGGTTTTGTATTCACGTTCGGTCTTAGCAATGTTCTGTTTTGTATTCGCGTTCGGTCTTTGAGTAGTGCTCGATCTCGTACTAGCACTCGGTCTCTTAGTAGCTCTTGGTGTTCTACTAGGGTTTAGTCTAACCTTAGTCCTCAGTTTTACATAAGTATTTGGTCTAAGTTATAAGTGTTCGGTTTAATTCTGGTGATTCGGTTATTCTAAGAGTTCGAGATAGTATAAATGTTCAGCAGTGTTCTAGCAT
Source organism: Vigna umbellata (assembly GCF_029865625.1). Lineage (NCBI taxonomy): Eukaryota > Viridiplantae > Streptophyta > Magnoliopsida > Fabales > Fabaceae > Vigna > Vigna umbellata. The sequence continues at coordinate 6,329,922 of NC_142174.1, read as the reverse complement.
TCGGTACTTAACTGAGTTCGGCTTATGCTTAGGCCTGATAGGTCATTGATCGTTCGCTTGTACTCAGGGGTTGTGTTGTTGTCGTTAGGTCTTCTTCTAGGAAAGGTTATTTATTCTTTAAATGATGATTTCACTGTTTGACTCTGATTGCTTAGTATAATTGCATACTATGTATGAAAAATTGTATTAATATTCAAATAAGGTATGATGTTCAACCTGGTATGAAAGAGAATTCCAAGAGGGGGTATAGTATGAATATGGATAGCAAAATCTACGGCGTTCATCCTGACATTCTAATGACTACCAAGTCTCAAGTAGAGATGGGTAAGTCATGTCGTGAGAATAGTAGGAGACCTTAGCCGAGGGGGATCCTACGGTGAGTGATAACGGATTAACCTTGTGTGGCAGCTGATGGGTTTCCAGTTACCACACCCACGAGTGCACGAACGACCAAAAGCTACATATTCATACTAGTCCGGACGGTCGAGTTGCAGTGGTCAGTCAATATGGATTTATATGTTTTTTTTTTTCTATATGTATGATTATCTGATATGTTTGTTTGTAATGTATGTTCATATGATTATTAAATTACATTAGCTTACCCTTCTTTTCTATTTTGCTATGTTGCTCGTTCGACATTTTTTCTATGCAATGATCATTCGGTAGATGTGAGTAGAAGATTGTGAGTGTTCGGTGGAGCAGACGTTGGACGGAGAGGACACAGCGGTTTAGACTAGGACCGATCAATCATGTGGATATTTTGTTTGGACTGATCGTTTGTGTTTATAGTTTTGTTCCTTAGGCATATTTATGTAAAGTTTTAATTTTATGGTTATTTTGGATAACTGTGTTGTTAATACTTTATTACTTAGTAGATGACTGATCTATAGTATAATTTTATGTGATGACTCTATTATATAATTATACTATATTTTTGGGATGTTACTGTACAATCCGTCTTGTTTTTGGTAAACCAAATTCAAGCCTTCTAACTAAGCTAGGTTTAATAAATGAGCAAAATTTTATTCATATTTGTTTTTAGTCAGGTAGAAATTTGAAGAGCTTGAACCATACGATTAATTTGAAAAATATAATAAGAAATAATAATTTTATACAAGTGTTTTTATATAAGATTCTTATATAATTATAAGAAATATAAACTAAGATGATTGATAGTCCTGATTATGGTGAACTTAAGATTGTATAAGAAATAGAGAAGTAATAAGATACAAAATGGTTTTATATAAGAAACTTATATAATAAGAGGGTATTGTGAAACAAATTTAAAAATGACAAAAAAACTTGGGTAAGGTGATTTATATAGATAAAGGGAATCTGAAATCTGAGAAAAAAAAAACAGAATAGTGATAATATTGACCACTTTCTAAAATCTGGAAAAAAAAAATCTCCAATGGTATGCGTGTTTCATGAAATAGTAGTTTTAGTGTAACCAATACAACAAACGACATCTAAAACATGTGGATGTGAATTACAAGTTTCTTTACTTTTGTTCATTTGGCTTGCTAAATAATTCAGTACTGCAAGTTGTGATGTTTCACATCATTGCATTATTCTTATGGTTCAATTTTGTCACTTTATATCTAATCTATGTATATGAAGGGGATTTTTCTATGTTCACTCTTTTTTTCATTTTTATTTTTAAGTTACTGTTTTATTTAAGTTTGATTGATTTTTTAAATTTAACTGTTCCTTTAAATTTAGTTACTTTTTAAATTAAATTAAAAAATCATCTACTAAATAAATAAAAACTATTTATAAAAGGATATTTGCTTTAAAAAATCACACTACATTTTTATAAGAAATGATTAAGTTTGGTATGATTATATAATTTGACATTTAATTATTTTGATACATCAAATTATATTTATCATTTATTATTATATAAAAATATTAATAAAAGATTAATAAATAAGAAACAATCATGACGGACAAACCAATTCATAATCAAATAATACATAATAAACTTTCATACTAATATTAGAAAATAAAACAAAATACCATTTAATAATCTTTCTTTTTACCGAGTTTATATTTTAGTAAATTTATCAGTAAAATAATTTTTTTTAATATTAAAAACTTTAAATTCAATCTCTTTACAATGAAATGGACATTTATTCTATGGTTTTCTAAGAATCCAATCAATTATATTTTGATATTACGTTTAAAAATCTAGAGATTTATTAATCTCAAATATGTATCATTACTTAATGATACATGATACAGAAAGTAACTTGATGAAAAGAATTTTTTTTAATGTTCATATATAATATTTTTAAATCAAAACAAAATTATCATTATTAATTAACTTTAAACCCTATCTTCTAATATTTCTAAAAGTGATCTCTATGACATAGTACATAACTGTATATAATAGAAAATATCAGTTATTATAATAAAAATAATTATATGATAAACTAAAAAAAATTTTAAAAGTATTTCAGGATAAATTTTAAAAGTCAAAATAATAATAATGTAAATAAATATTTTTAAAAGACACTTTAACCAATATTTTATAATTTATAAGGTATCAAGTTTTAAAAAAACTATATTGAATATTTGGAAGAAAAAAAAACTAATATTTGCTAACATATAGTTATTTAAGCCTATAAATAATTTCAATTCTCAACCTTCATTAACACGTTATTATAATACAATTAGTGTTATTATATATTCCCCTTCCACTACAGGAAATGTGCTGATTACCGAAGGCATATTATCGACGGCCTTTCAGTCCTTCGGTAAGGATCATTTACCGAAGGCTTTCCCGACGGCTCTCATTAAGTTATTTATCGAGGGTTAGACATAACATACCGAGGGTCTTTGGCCTTCGGTAATGTCCACGATAATTTAAGTTCTCGAATTTGGTATTCGTTCCCATATACTCAGAATTTCCCCAATTTCCCTCCCCTTTCCTCGTCTCCAGCTCCCCTCTCCTTTCCTTCCCCATTGTGCTCGTGCCGTGAATTAACGGTTGCTCTAGTCTCCGTTGCTTGGTTGGTTCATTGACGGTGGTTTGGGGGTTGGGTGCTAGGTTTGGTGACGCTGCCTTGTGGGTTGTGGTGGGTGGTCGTTTGTGGCGATTTGGGGGTTCTGTAGCAGTGTTGTGGCGGTGTGGTGACAGTGCTGTGACAGTGTGACGACGGTGCTGTAGTGGCGTGACGACGGTGCTGTGGCGGCGTGACCAGGGCTTCCACTATCGCAAGGCGAGGCCAATGTAGGGGTCTGTGACGAGGTAAGAGGTGTGCTCTGAACTTGTGAATGAACTGTGTGAATGAACTGTGTGCAAATGTATAATGAAAACCCCTAATTCACTTCCATTCCAAATGAAAGACGTGTGCTCTGCATCAAATCAGAACATCTGAACCAAGCAGGGAAAATGAAACTTAGGTTTAGTTCAACAAAATGTGTTTTTTTCCCTTAATCTTTTTTGTTTTCATTGATAAATAGAAATGGGTAACTTCATTTTCTCTGTGATTCAAAACTAAGTATATTTTCTTGTAATATATATGAGATAGAATTTAACACATGTAATCTAGTTTCTTAGGGGATAAGGAAGTTGTGTTCTGGTTTGGTAGATGATGTCAATGTAAGGTTGATCCAAAATTGCAGTGCTGAATTATTCTCTCCTAAAAACGAAAGAATGAGTGTAGATTGATTGACGATGCTGTGAAGATTGCATTTTTAACTTTAAGTTTGTTCTGGGAATCTGCCATAATTTTTTACTTTTTTTTTTCTTATTTAATTTATTCGTGCTGTTGGGATGGAGATGTGCCTAATCTCTCAGGTCCTGGAAATGAATGGTTAATCCCTTTCCACATGGTAGGCTTACTGGATCTGGCCTGAACCTTTTCTTCCTTAAAGACTACAGTTTTTCCCATTAGTGTCCAACTCCTTATTGGTATCATTTCAATTTTAATTTCTTGTTTTGTTTCTATATGGTTATATATTGCTTCTGCTTGTGTGCTTGTTGTAGATTGCTTAAAAACCTCTTTTGCTGCATATACTGATCATGCTTATTAAAACTCTCTTTCATTCATAACAGGTTGAATGCAAAGAATTTTTTTACAGAGATTTGCCAGAACTGGATGATTCTATTGCTGATAAGCTTCTCCCTGGATGCAGCACAGTGGAGCAGGTGACCTTTTTACCCGTTCTATGATTGTTAACTGAAGTGAGGAATTTTGTTGAGTTGAAATCAGAGTAAAATTCTCTAGCATGAATTGTCAGGTCAAAGACTTATTGTTACAGAGATGCCTAGAGGTGGAGCAAACAGCTCGAGAACAAGCAACTGATAATGCTATCTTAGATCAGATTTCTAAGGTAATATTACATTAGATTGATTTTGTCTTATCTCCTAGGTTATTACCATGTACCTTGCACGTGTTTTCTATGTGTGCATAATGAAGCACACTTGCATCTAACATGGATATACCGAGTAATCATCATCATCTTCATTATTTTTGGTAGACATCCATTTTAGAATTTGGATTTAAAGTCCAATATCTCATAAACTTGTAAAGTGAAATTCAAGCTTTATTAGCTCTATTGAAATTGCCTTTCTAGTTGATGTAGGATTAAACACCACCTTTAAGACTGAAATTATTTAAAGGTTAGGACTGTATTTAATTTATGGAGCCAACCTATTAGAAATACAGGTATTGATTGCATGATGCGTCATTTTCAGGCCAATCTTTTTACATTTTTATTCACAGTTTAATGGGAAGACAAACAAACTCTGATCTCTCTCAGGCAAAAATGAAACTAAGTGAGCAACAACTGGCATCTCTCTCAAGTCCAAAGGCTGTGAACCAATATCTTGAGCATCAGAAGGAAAATATAACAAATTTGATAAAACAGAATCTGGCAGTGGGTGATATATATAGGCGTGAAAATCTGCAGGTAGCATGTTTGCTTAAGATGTGTCCATTATATACATATTTGTTCAGGTCATGCTGACAACAAATTCTTTCTCCTTGTCAAAATATGGAACAAGTGGACCAATTCTCAGTGATCTGTCTAAGTATAAAGGTCACTTTTGCTTATAAAAATGATTTGTGCATTTGTGTGTTTTGTAGTTTGCTACCGAGGATCTCGTCAAAGAGGTTGAGAATTCCATTGCTGAATTCAAACGTCAAAATCAAGAATATGATGAGGAACGGGTGAAGGATCAGGTTTGCATCATACTTCCTTGTTTATTTACTGTTGTTTATTGTTTTGGCTGCTTCATCGGTTCATGTATATATGTAGAACTACAGATATCTTGAACTGTTTTCAAAATGGTCCATGTAGGGATAGGACTTCATACTGCATACCATTTTGATTAACTATATTATATATGCATCACATTCTGCAGCAACAACGCTCTGTTTTTTTTTTCGTCCTTCGGTAATTACCGAGGGCTTGGCCCTCGGTAATTACCGAAGGGCAAAAGCCCTCGGTAAATGTTAGCGACAAGGGATTTACCGAGGGCTCTGTGGCCGTCGATAAGCCTTCGGTAATTACCTTTTACCGACGGTTTTGGGCTGTTTCCGAGGGCTTATGGCCTTCGGTAATGCCCTTCTTTTTTGTAGTGTTCTCTTCATTTTTAATTAATAGTTTATCACGAGCTATTCCAGCTTTCGTAAAATCATAAAATACGTAATAAAAATATTTAGCGATTTTATATATTTATTATCTAACCAAATTATAAATATTATATTGGCATAATTTATTTCATCATACATTTAAAAAGAAGTAACTTCTAGCATTTCAAAACAGAACTATTTATCTTTTTTTTGGGAAATTTTATAAAATAATTTTTGTCCTCCCATTAAGAACCCAAAAAATATTTTTACGCGTTTATCTTTTACGTAAACGGCAGAATTTTTATTTATTAATTCACTTAATATAGTAATAAATTAAAACAATTATTATAATTTTGCTTGAAATAAGAGCAAAACATAATTGTTTCAAATTATTATAAAGTAGTAGTAGTAGTATTTTTAATTATTATGAATAAATTAATTGAATAAGTGAGATTTTCCACACTTCACTTTCGTGGAAGAAAGTGGGAGAAGACTTTGAGAGGCTGCGTAGAAAATATGAAAAATGTTTCTTTCTTACTTTTTTTTTGTTACGTTTTGATCCCATAAAGTTGCAAGACAGGAAAAGTTGGGGAACAATTTTATAAATAAATAAATATATTGAGTATTTTTTGTAAAATATTTTTTTTTCATAAAACATATACAATATTAATTATAACTACTAAATTGTTACATATACTAGTTATTGGTATTATAAATTATTTTTTTAAGTTCCAAGATTACAAATTATCATACTTATATTTGTTTTTCTTATTAGTTGCAACATTCCAAAATCTTATGAAAAAAACAAACTTAATAATTGATTTTACCTAAAAAAGGAATGGTAAAAAACCATACTTTCTATAATACCTTTTAATTTTATCATTTACTAGCATTTATCCACTCCAAACATTCTTTTAAACTGACAACATTAAATGATCATGACAAAAGAAAAAACAAAACAAAGAAACAGACCACACAAAGGTAAGCTAATATACCAAAAAATATACATATAATTAAAGCATAAATACTACATATAATAAATGAATAAAGCAATCCAAAACATACAGTTGTTGACTGACTATCTAGATAAGCTATAAATGTCGAGTTATAGCGGGTCATGCACTTGTGGTGCTCTGCAGAGCATTATTAATGGGTTTCACCCTACCATACTCACAAGGTTAGTCTGTTAAACAACACCTTAGGCCAAGGTAAAGCCCTAGACTAGGACTTTATGCTACTCTCACCACATGTCTCACCTCTCTCTACTTGAGAATGAAGGACCATTATTAGAGTGTCAAGATGATCCCTAGTTCTGAGCTCCCTACATTCATACCAAGAACACTTTGATACAACCATTAAGAATCTTCCTTAGAAGTCTTACAAACCTCAAATTTATACCATCGTATATTTCAAACCACTTCAATGAACATAAAAGTAATAATCATGTTGATTACTTCCAAACATATAAGAAATACAAATAAAACAACCAAAACACACATTCTCATCACAAACTCATATTTAAATAAACATCATACATCTTCCTCATCATGTTATTAACCAACCATTATTTCATCACTCATATAATCATTACACACATTAAACACATCGTAAAAGGTATGAGTAAACTTAGTTAAAATTCTGGTATTTTCTCTCAGTCATCAGATTTGCTCGCTCAACTAAAAGGGTCACATAACACACTTGCTCAACAACCAATATGCTCGCTCAGGGATAAAATCACTGGAACTTACAGATTTAAAATCTTCTAAAAGTCGCCCAACCACCATAGACTCGTTATGCGAACCCAAAAATATTGGGCTTTGCTCGCCTAGTGACCATACTCACGCAACGAGTTTGTAGAATTCCGCAGAATAGTAATCATGCATAATATGGACCTACCAACCTCAAACTTTCTTGCTTCAACCATACCTTCAATTCCTACACAAACCAAATTGTTATTTTAGACCTTAGATGTAACTCACCAACATATTTATGATTCAACTTAAGCACCAATATGATTATTTCACCATAATTTAAACTCATCAATCAAAAATCAACATTTAAAAGCTTACAACTCAATTCTTCCCATTTATAATCACATTTTCGTAAACTAAGTGTTCAAACAAGTTCTAAATTAACTAAAAACATACCTTAAATATCAGGTTTCTCCATTTAACTCTTATCTCAAAATTTCACTTATTAAAACCCTCCCTTTTAGACCAAAACTAGTCTATAACTCTACCTAGTTACTACTTTCCAATTCAACATCATATTTTTTTGTTAACTAAGGTTTTTGACAAGTTTTAAATGACGCTAAAACAAATCCTAAACCGCAATTATCACTCCAAAGTCGCTCCTCTAGAAATTCACATACCAAAACCTCAATTTAGAACACAAACTAGTCCAACAACACTCTCTTTTAACCACTTTCAATTCTATATAAGCTTTTTACCTAATTAAACTCTAAAAGAACAACATCAAATGATTAAGCAAGTACCAATTCACAATCACTCATAACAACATTCATCAATAGACAAATATTCACTCATCAATACACAAACATCACTGAGCATTCATCTCAATTTGTAACAGATTCAACTAAGCATACATCTCACACTCAACCAAACATAATTACATACTTCTTAACACGAAATAAAACAAATATTAGTTTCCCTTACCTTTTTAGAAGACCAAACTGTTTTAAAGAACCCTATATCACTATTAATTATAGCTCAAAAAGTACACCTACAGACAACGAAAACATGATCAGGGTACACCATTAAAACCACTGATCAGTAAAGAGCTTAAAAGAAAACTCAAACAATACATGCGATAGAGCAAAACCCTAGATGCATTGGAAAATGTTAAACCAAAGAAAAGAGTATAAATTTGACTTACTCTATTTGAGAAACTGATTAGTTAGAGTTGAAGATCTCATTGCAAGGATCACACATGCAGCCTCCGATCTTCAAACAAATAAACATGGTGCGAGAACCCTTAGAGAGGAAAAATAACTCTAGAAAAATGATTTCTAAGGAGATAATGTTTTAAAAATAAAACTCGTATATAATTAAACTATTTATATTAAAACCATTTAATATTAAAATATTTGAGTATCACTATTTTTAAACTACTATCATTTCTAAAATATCATTTTCTAAGTTTTTACATTAGTCAATAATAAAAATTGATATTTAATTTAATTATAAAATGTTAAGAAAAAGTCATATTAATTATGCTCTAAAATTTTACTGAATTATATTAAAGTATGTTTTTTCACCAACTAATAATAGATAGACATTATTAAAGAATAATATTTTTTTAAATTGATCATAGCACATGCGATTAAACTTAATATTTATTTTTGGTTTAGAAAACAACGTGTTTGGATCAATGTGTTTGAGCGTATAAAAACCTTTTGGAACATCGCAGTTTATGTGCCAAAAACTAAAAAATATGATAAGAAATGAAAAATAATATATAAATAAGTGTAATTAGAAAGAATATTTTTTAGTGCATTTAAAATCTTAAACTATCAATAATTTGTATAATTTTCTTAATCAAGTTTAAAAAACAATGTTAAATGTGAGTGATAACTCTTTTTACATTTTCTACATTGTCAAAGTTTTCAATTTTCAAAACATTTACCAATTTTTTAAATTTCTGACAATGAGATAATGTATCACAAAAAAATAAAAATAAAAAACCAAATTTTGATGTGGTTCCATTCTATTACTCAATTTTACAAAAAACGTCATTGTTTTTTTTTTTCATTTTATTTTAAGTTTTTTCTATAACATTCCATCATTCTATTAAAAGCTTAATATATTGTTAAATTTTGTAAAAACTGAAAAACTTTGACGGTAAAATAGAAAAAAAAAATATTCGATTTTTAACTATTAGTTGTTAGATTAAAAAAAATCCCCTTTAATGTTTAACCACAATTATAATTATTCTGTTTTTCTATAATTTATACAATTTCCAATTTAGCCTAGTTTTTTTAAAAATATTTTGATTAATTAATTACATCTTTTATACTTTAAAAGATGTTGGATTTAAATATCAAAATAGAAAATATAATTTAAATTAAGAATACTGGACTAAAGTCGCGATGTTTTTTAAAATCTGAAAATCAATATTGGCAATATAAAAACGAAAATATAGGATGAAAAATATAAAAAAAAAATCATAATTTAGTTTAAACATATTAAAAAAAATATTTTTAATAACCTTCTTTTCAATGGCACACAATTCGTTAATCACAATGATTATAAATAAATAAATTATTTTTAAAATTCTAAAATATTACTTTATAAAAAAATAAAAATATAAATACTAAGTCATCGCCACCAACTACTTCAATCATTTTCAGTCTTGGTCTTCGTCGTTTTCCGAAACCACTTTATTTTTTAGTTTCTATTCTTCTATTCTCAATTCTACATGATTTAGAGCATTTTTTTTTTCTCATTTCGGAAGATAGTAAAATAATATTTTTATCAGAAACTATGATTTGTATAACATTAATAAAATTAATATTAATATGACATTTGTATCACTTAAAGCATGAATTACGTCCATTAACCATACTTTGAACTTTACACTTCGAAACCACCAACTTACACATTGAAATACAACATACATCAATGACCAATGATATTACATGATACAACTTCAACTTACTTCATACAACACTCAATGTTTCATTTAAAACAACTTAAGATCAAAAGAAAATTGAACTAGAACTGAACCCCTTGCACAACGCACACCTTCGCATAGCGAAACCATAAGCTTCTCGCACAGCGACCTCACTCGCTATGCGAATCCTTAGACAAAGACCAACTCCTCATAACCACTCGCATATCAGTTAAGCTCGCTATGCGAATAAACTATGAATTGTATTAGACCTCAAACCCCTTGCATAGCGTCCCAACTCGCTATGCGAGAACCTCAGACAATGGCTCATGCTCCATAAGCACTCACAAAGCGAAACCCATTCGCTATTCGAATAAAAGAATAATAGTTCCAGACCCCAACCAGTAGCATAGCGACTTGATTCGTTATCCAGATCGACAAACATAGAGCAACCCTCTCAATCCATTCGCAAAACGCACCCATTCGCTGTGCGAATGCCTTGGCAGAGAGCACCTCGCTAAGGTGACTTGCTATGCGAATCCATTCGCACAACGAGTCTGCATAATTTGCAGAACGAAATTCTGCAGAATTAGGCAACTCAACCACCACTTACCAATTCTACTCAAATTTCCCAACTTCTAACACTCCTAGATTGTTCTATATGCTTAATTAGACTTGACTAAATGATTCTAAACCTTACTAACATCAATCTAAAGGGTTTATGCATCAAATCCTACTCTAAAACCTCAATTTCATCAACTTAGAGACTCAAATTCTAATCTACCACTTTGAACCTGATTTTGACCAATTTGATGACTCAAACAAGTCACATATGACTTATCCAAACTGCCCCAGCAAACCATAACAGTACTTGACCTCTAATGCTCAAATTCACTACCTCACTTCCTCTAAATTGACTTAAACAAGCACAATTCACTTCACATTTTACTTGATCACCACTATAACAGATTACTCACATTGATATATTCAATTACAGCAGCACACAACATCCAATTCAGTTCATAATCATCATTCCACAGTTTTTCACAATTTAACATTCAAAGAACATACATTCACAACCTAAATTTTCAACCAAACAACACTATAACACAAAATTTATCACACACAGAACAAACTAATAACTGAAATACAACCTAGCTTCCCTTACCTCAGAGGTTAACAGTCCAGAACACTAAATCGCTCCAACCGTACCTTACACTACAAGGGAACTCAACAGAAACCTACAACTCACCAATTGGTGATAAAAAACAGCTCTTAGAGCTTGAATTTAACTAGAAATTGAAGGAAGAAACTGCTAACCACATGCAAAGAAGAAACTATGCATGCTCATAGTCTAGTGAAGAGCGGATAACAGTGGAAACCACTTACCAACTGAAGAACACAAAATTGATCGATCCAAAACGAAGCCTTCAACGCCAGGATCGCCTAGGCACCTCTTGATTGTCGAACAGATAACTCAGTAGAGAGAGATTGTAGAGAGAAGTCAGAGAACTCTGAGGAATAGAGTTCTATAGAGATGAAGTGTTCTTAGAATAATGAGAAGTGTTTTAAAGTAAAATAATCTGTCTCATTATTTTAATACACATATCTGCCCTATAACACTCTATTTTCCAGGTCCTTACAATATAAACATGACAAATTAATATGATTAGGGATTATAAATATGATTAGGGATTATAAATACTTAGAAATTGATATTTTAAAAATAATAATGAGTTAAAAATAATGAAACTTGATTATTTTAATAATAAAATGTTTTAACATAAATAGTTTTGTTATGAACAAATTTTATTATTTTATAACACACTATATATCTATAAACTATTTTCCTACACTTCTCTTTATAACTTCTTCTATGTTCATTAAAGAATCAAGACAATAAGATTAATTCTTGTAGTAAGCTATTCAATTTGGATTGATAAGCTTCTTCGTTTGTATAATTTGAGTTTTAGTTCTTTTTTTAATCTTTATCTGTTATAGGTTACATGCAGATTTTTTTCCTTCATAACATAGATTCCTTTTAAAATTCCTTATATACCATATTGTGAACCATATTTACACAAATAATACACTTTTGATTTTAGTTCAGGATTCAGTTTGAGGGAAGTTGAATTTTGGCCTTCATTTTTGTAGTGAAAGTTGTAGGAGGTCCTAGTTTAGGGTTTGTTTGACCAAAAATGCGAAAAGGATTAACCTTGTGTGTGGTAGGATGATAACCCCTTTGGTTATGGCTTTGTGGAGCAGTAAAGATCATCACAAGTGCACGTCTTTAGTGAATTTTATGTCAATGGCATGTATTCAGATAATTAAGTTTAGATTCATCTGTCTTGTGTGCATATGCATCCATTGTATTTATTTGTGTTTAAATTGTATCTATAAAACATGACTTATTTGATATTAGAGAACTCTTTTCTACTAATTTATCTCTTTGTGTGTTTTGTTTTTGTTGGTCATTTTTGCAATAATCACCTATCAGTGTAAGCATGTGAGAAAATAAATGACGATGTGTCTCTAAAAGAAGGTAGTGATAGTGCATAATAATTCCATAACTTGTAGTGATTTCCTTATATAGGAACTTTTGAAAAGTTCATATTCTCTCATGTTTCTTTATATATTATATTATTATGATTATTATTTTGAGATGATGATATTAATAATATATATATATATATATATATATATATATATATATATATATATATATTAGTTATTTATTTTATTTTATCGACCTTATAATATTTTATTTAATAGTTTTATATTATTAAATATGATGTCACAATTAATATTTGTTGTTTCAACTTAATAAAATTTTACAATTAAACTATATTTTAGAGTTAATTTAAAATTATAGGATTTTAGGACATATTGTTTTATTTCTTTAAAAGAATATAAAGTATTATTTCATCTTATCCGTATTGCAAGATATAATCTTTTAGTATGCTAATGTTAGTTTAAACCATTAGTGTTCTAGTATTTCTTATAAGATAATTTATCATTTGATAATTAAATTAAAAAAAAAATTCAAGTAAATTACGTTTTAATAAGCAATTTTTTTCTAGCATCAAAGTATAATTAATATTTGTCAAGGCCATTAAATTCCCCAACATAGTGGAAACCAGGTGTCCGCAAGAGGGAAAATGAAACTCAAGAAATGTAAGACAAGTTGCTGCAGGAGAGTGGACCGATCGGTTTGTGTAGGTGGGTATATAAGTTGAAATTTTAAAATTCGGTGCCACTTTTTGCATGCACCCTTCTTCTCCAAACTGCTGAACCTCATTTTCTCCTCCTTCTCTCTAGATTCCTTCATCTTCTCTCAAAGAATTCTCATATTTTTCTTCTTTCGATCACCATTCAGGCAACGCCTGAGCTCTCCTAGCGTCAAGGACTTTCATTTAGATCGATCAAGTTGCGGTTTTGAAGTGGTAAGTCCAATCTCGTCGTCTTTTATGGTCCATGCATTCCTGTCACATGCAAAGTACTGTTTGGTCTTGCATGTGTTCATCAAACTCTTCTCTGAAACTGTTTTCCATCTTTGATTCCATAGTTGGTTCTTCTCCACCACTCAGAATCTTGTTGGAAGTAGTAGAAGTTACTTGGGGTATAGTCAATACTATGAAAGCTTAGCATTCTCTGGGTTTCGAGGTAAGGGAAGCTTATATAATTTGATTATGATTCTTTGTTTTGAATGGTTGTATGTTTGTTTGATTAATTGATGAACATGAAGTATTGGTGTTACTGCATTGTTTGTTTATATGAGTAGATGATTTATAAATAATGTAAACTGCGTTGATAAAGGGTTTGATCTTAAGTCTGCAACTTTCTGTGTAATTCTGTGTTTGTCACCGAAAGTCATTATTGACCGTTCGGTTTTTCCTTTGAGCATTCGGTCTGAACTGGATTCTTCTTCTGTAGAGAATTTTAGTTCATGACCGATCGATTTTTCTATTAGTATACTAGTAAATAAGCGTTGGGTCTAAGTATAGCTTTCTATTTATATTTTGTAATCAGCTTAGTTAAGGTATTCAACAATATTTAAAGTCGTAGATATTTTAGTTATCCGTTATTGAAAATAAGTTATATGTAATTGTATTTAGAATATATTCTTAGTAGTGCTTGGTCTTAAATCAAGCGCTCAGTCTCAGTAGTGCTCGATCATAGATTAGGTGCTCGGTCTCAGTAGTGCTTGATCATACACCAGGTGCTCGGTCTCAGTAGTGCTCGATCATAGACCAGGTGCTCGGTCTCAGTAGTGCTCGAATTTAAACTAAGTGTTTGGTCTTATAACATTCCGTAATATATCTGCATTAGGTATTAAGAGTGTTCATCCGAACTCAATAGTTTTCGGCCATGGTTTGTAGTTTTCGATTTAAACCCTTAGGTCTCTGATAAAAGAATTCATTATTTTCGGTTAAGTTTAATTATATCTATTCTATAGTATTCCAATCATTCTTGAAGTTTTGTGTAGTAAAGACCGTTCGGTCATAATTTTTGAGTAGCGAGTAAACATTTTGTATTATCATAAGTGATAGGCTTCTGATGAGTCTTACCTAGTATGGACCGTTCGGTCCTGTTTTGTAGATAAGTGAAAGACTGCTCGGTCTTATAAGGGTTCAATTATGTTAGTCTAAATAATACTCTCTCGTTCGGTTCTATTCCAAAATGGGATCTTGTTTTCTGGGTTTCAGTTTGACTGTATTGATGAAATATGATGGTATTTAAAATGTGATATGAATGGAATAGTATGGAAATGAAAGAGTATTCTAGGGAGGAATATCTCAGGATTGGTTATTGAATGGTAGAGTATGAATGTGGTTATGCTTAGTTGGCGTTTATCCTAATATTCTGTGATTACTCATTCTCAAGTAGAGAGGAGTAAGTCATGTGTGAGAATGGCAAGAGGTCCTAGTCCATAAGGTGAACTTGGGCGGAATGGACTAACCTCGGGTGGGAGCTGTTGAGGGTATCGTAGCTATTACATCACCCGGGTGCAAAAAAGTCGTAGATACACAAAATTCATACAGTCCGGACAGTTAGAGTAAAGTGGTCGGTCATTGCATGCATTGATGTATGGTTATGGTTGGAAATGCATGATTGGTTGTTGCATGATTGACTTTTGAATTATATTAGATTTATGTCAAATATATGTTTTACTGAATTAATTAAATTACATAAGCTTACCCTATTTTCCTGTCTTGTCTGTATTTTTCCGTTCGGACGTCATTTTCCTATTGCAATGATCATCCTGTGGATGTGAGCAGAAGGGGAAGAGTGTCTACTGGAAGAGGCTTTGGAAGAAGTGGAAGTGAAAGCTGAACCATAGGACCGTTCGGTCATTAGAATTTGTTCTATTTTGTATAACCGATCGATGTAAGCTTAGTCTTGGAACCGTTCGGTCTAGACTTTTGTTTTGTAAAGTTTAAATTTTGAAGTATTGTTGTAATACCGTTCGGCCATAAACGTACCTCTTCTCTTTCAAAACTGAACTGTAATAATGTTAATTGTGAATATTTTATGGTATGGTTTTATACTCTAATTTTGGGATGTTACATTTAATGGTATCAGAGCAGTTTGTTCCTTAGAAATACTATAGGTTATGAGTATACTATGCTTTTGCTGTGTATTCAGTGTTCGGGTAGTTAGTGTTTCTGACTCTTTGAATTAAACTGATGGTTCTTTTTCTTTGTTAATAAGAGAAGATGGCTCCTAGACCTCCTCTTCCTCCACCTACTGTTAACCCTTGTCAAGTGTAACCGAATCGTATCAAGTAATAATAAATGGTAAGACCAAGTATCGTTTCCCAAAGGACTCACGACCTAAACAGTTATGTGCTTTGTTGATTAAATAAGACTTGTAAAACAAATTCTTGTAGGTTTAAATGGAAATACCGAAAAGTAAATATGAATGCATGTATTGATCAATTGGATCAAAAGAAGCAAAAGTGATTGAAATTATAGAATGATGATGTTGTTGGGGGTTTTCAATTCATCCTATCCACTCTCATGTATTCAAGAATCCATCTTCTTCATTAATGTTAATGGCACTTTCTAATTTACCTTAAACCCAATGTCTTGGTGAAGAAAGCCTACTCCTAATCACTAGTTTACAATGTCTTGTCTCCCTAGCAATTATTCATCCATTACATTTGCACAGAAGCTTAAAGGCAACCAATCCTCCTATCCCTATGTCTAGGTAATATTACTAATGGGAGAGTTTCTTCATGTCTAGATTTATCTACATGTGTCCATACAAATAAAATCAATGATCATGCAATTGGATGAGTTAAACAAAGCATGCATAGAGTATAGAAGAAAAACCCTAACAATTAATGAAAGAAAGCATATGAATTAAATAACCAATTCAATACATGAGAGTTTCAAAGGATTACATTGATTCCCCAACAACAATGAAGGTGAAGTTCACCATAATCATGGTGAAACTAGATGAAAATAAATGAAAGAATGAAAGATAGAACCCTAGAATTTGAAGAGTGGAGCCTGAACATCCAAAATCCTCCTCCAAGGTGTGAAGAAAATGTGATTTTGCTTCGTTCTGCCAAAAGATATTAACTCTAGGTCGACTAAAACCTTATATAGACTCTTAAAGATTACAGAATAGTGGCCCAAGGCCCATTAAAATGCCGCTCAGTGGTAATTTCCGCTCAGCGGTAAGTGCGATTCTTCTATTTGACGCTCAGCTGCAGTTTTGCCCCTCAGTGGTGACTACGGGACTTCAGAGTGCCGCTCAGCGGTAATTTCCGCTAAGCGGTACTTGCGGCTCTTCTTTTATGCACTTTTTTCTTCCTTTTCTGACTCCAACTTATGGCTACTTCACTTCTTCCATTCAATTCATCTTAAAACCTGCAAAAAAAAAAGAAAAACCAAGCATAAACCCATCCAACTCTCTTATTTCCAAAACATAAGCAAAAGCATGATTACAAGCTAGTTTCTAAGTCATACAGGTTGTCTTTAAGGTCAAAATTAAGTCTAAAAATAACAGTTTTTCAACTGTTATCACAACCCCAAACTTATAACTTTGCTTGTCCTCAAGCAAACAAAATGTAACTCAATCTTCCACCAATCCATACAATGGTTCACCACATTCAAAACTCTTTCTTTCAAGATAAGTAATTACTCAAATCAGGTAAACACAAAGAATTCAGTCAAGATGCCCACATGCTTTAGTGTTCTCATAATCACATAGTATCCAACAAATGTTATTCTCATGAATGATCAATCAACTAAGCATAGATGTAATCATGTGCTCATGGAATCTTTCCTCACTAGATAAAGTGTTTCACTCAAACACACAAGTCACATGAATTAACTTTGCCTTTCATTTAACCACAATCAAGCACATTCACAAGCAAGTATCATCGTAAGGACTTTTCTATGGCTTACAATGTGGCTGGGCTAACAAGAAAATTGGTTTTTCTAGATCACAAAATCCTTGAGTTAAGTGAATCATCTATACACAACCATTCTTCCTTCTTCCCAACTTTCTTTTGCATTGAGCCTTCCTTTTTCTTTCTTTTCTCTTCCTTTTTCTTTTACTTTTCACATGCTTAGCTCAATGGTTTTCATATTCCCTTTTCTTAAACCACCCAACAACCCCAAAATTGAACATTTATCAATACCACAATATATCTTCAACTCAACTCAAGGTAAAGCTTTTCAAAAAGGGTTTTCTATCTGATAACAGTTGAAAAACTGTTATTTTCATGATTAAAATTGATACTAAAAGCAACCTTTAACACTTAGAAACTAGCTTGAAATCATGCTTTTGTTCATATTTTCAGAAATAAGAGAGTTGGAAAGGTTTATGCTTGATTTCAGTGTTTTTGTGCAGGTTTTAAGGTGAATTTGGTGAAAGAAGTGAAGAAGGAGAGAGATGGAATTAGAAAAGACATCAAAAAGTGCAAAAGGAGAAGCCGCAACTGCCGCTCAGCGGCAGTTTACCACTCAGCGGCACTCAGGAGTTCACGTTGGCACCGCTGAGGGGCAAAATGGCCGCTGAGGGGAGAAAACGACTCACGCACTTACCGCTGAGCGGCACTTTACCGCTGAGCGGCACACTTATGGGCTTGGGCCTAAATTTTCTGTAATTTTAGAATAGTATATAAGCTTTAGGACGTCCTAGGGTTTGGATCTTTGGCAAAAACGAAGCAAACACTCTCTCTTCCACCCCTTTGAAGGAGGATCTTGGATGCTCAGGCTACCTCTTCACCTTTCTAGGGTTTTATCTTTCATTCTTTCATTATTATTCATCTAGGTTCACCATGAATATGGTGAACTAAACCTTGTATGTTTGTTGGGGAATCAATGTAATCTTTTGAAGCTCTCATATATGGAATTTGTGTTTACATCTTATATTTAAGACCTATGCTTTCTTTCATCATTAGTTAGGGTTTTTCCTCTTTGCTCAATGCTTGCTTTGTTTAACTCATTCAATGCATGATTATTGATTTTGTCGATACGGGAACGTACGGGGAAGTCTAGATCCGGGGAATTTCTCCCAATAGTATATTGGTTGCCTTAAGCTCCTGTGCTAAAAAAACTAATTATTAGGAATGCTAGGAATCGTATGAACTCGTAATTAGGGAGAAGCCTTCTTGAAAGGTAATTTAGAGAGTGACATTAACAATGATGAATTGAATGTTGAATTCCTAAAGTATATAAGAGTGGATAAGATGAAATTGATAACCCCAACAACATACTCATCCATATATTCCATTAAAGTGTTTGTATTTTGTTTTAGCCATTGATCACATTCATGCATACATGTTTATTTTCTGTTTTGCATATTAAACTTATTTCGTTCTTAAGTCTTAAATAATCAACAAATCACATAACTAAACTAGGTCGTGAGTCCTTTGGGAGAACGATACTTGGTCTTACCGAGTTTATTACTTGAAACGATTCGGTCACACTTGCCGATTGTTCAACAAGTTTGTGGCGCCGTATTTCGGTGTTCATAAATTTGTCATCAAGTTTTTGGCGCCGTTGCCGGGGACTCGTGGTTTAACTGGTTAATTGGTGTGATTACTGATTATCTTTGACTTTAAATTTGAATTTCTGTTTTTATTTTTTCTGTTTTTATTTTATTTTATTTTATTTTATTTTCTGTTTTTATTTTTATTTTATTTTATTCTCTGAATCTTATATCTTCTCCTATATCTTTTTGTGCTAACCAAATATTCTAGGGTTTTGTTCTCTTGTGTATGCAGGAGGCAATTCGAACAAGGAGCAAGATAACTGCAGAACCTCTTCTTGAAGGTTTAGACGAGAGTAGACGGAGGAGAAGAATCCGAACATCTAGAGAACTTTTCCCTCCTCCGGAAACTCTGTTGCAACCATCACCACAAGGTTCTGACCATAGCATAGAAAATATGGAGAACAATAATATCAGAAGAACTCTTGCTGATTACACCAATACAGCTGGACCTCAGCACTTTAACAGTATAGCTAGACCTAGAGTCAATGCAGCTAACATGGAGGTCAAACCAGCATTGATCCAACTGGTGAAGAGCAATCAATTTAATGGGTTATCTCATGAAAGCCCATATGAGCACCTCACTACATTTAATGAGATCTGCAACACGGTGAAAATCAATGGGGTGCCAGATGAAGCGATCAAACTTAGCTTGTTTCCTTTCTCATTAGGAGGCAATGCTAAGCTTTGGTTAAATTCTTTTCCAGAGGAAAGCTTCACAGAGTGGGAAGCAGTGGTAACCAAGTTTCTAAATAAATACTTCCCACAATCAAAGGTGAACAAAGGCAAGCAAGAGATTTCTTCATTCAGGCAGGGCATGGAAGAATCACTGGGTCATGCATGGGATAGATACAAAAGCTTGATACGAAAAACACCCACGCATGGATTCGATGAAGTGGAAGTAGTCCTTACCTTCCTTGGAGGTCTTGGTTCACAAACCAAGATGATGCTAGATGCCTCAGCAGGAGGAAACATTAAATGGAAAACTCCAGAGGAAGCAACAGAAATTATTGAAAATATGGCTACTAGTGACAACGAACTTAATATTGAAAGAGGATATCTTAGTCAAAAGGAGTTGTTACAATCAAATTATGCTTTGCTTATTCAAAATAGAATTATCTCTCAGCAGTTGGAAGAAGTAATTATGAAGCTTTCTCAAATACCACAAGAAATACAACAGGTCTCAATGGTTCAAGGGCAACAACAAAAATGGCAAATGCAATCTACTCCATCTGAAAAGACAACAAAACTTGACGAGACTTTCCAAAGATTCTTGAAGACGAATGCATCTTATTGTCAGAATGTGGATGCTGCATTTAAAAATATGGAGATCTATGTTGAGCGAATAGTTGACAAGATGAAACATGATAATCTCAGAAAGGAGTGTAAAACTGTTGTGAACAGAAGTGGTAAAGTGTTAGAGGAGAGAAAAAAAGAAAAAGAGGAGAAAGAAAATGAGAGTGAGAGTGAAAAAGAAACATGTGAGTGGAAAGAAAGGGTTGAGAGAGAGAAAAAGAAAAAAGAAGAAGATGAGAGGAGAGAAAAAAAAGAAAGAGAAGAGAGAGAGGAGAGACGAAAAGAAAAAGAGGGTGAAAAGCCACTTCCTTATCCAAAGAGTTATTCAAGGAAAGAGAAAGAAAAGCAGTTGGAAAGATTCATGGAGTTGTTTAAGAAGCTGGAGATCACTATACCATTCTCTGAAGCATTGCAACAGATGCCAGCATATGCAAAGTTTTTGAAGGAACTTCTTACAAAGAAAAACAAGTACATTGAAAAGGAAACTATCAATGTACAGGGTAACTGTAGTGCAATCATACAGAAACTACCTCCTAAACTTAAAGATCCAGGAAGCTTCACTATTCCATGCACCATAGGAGATTTGAAAGTTGGAAGAGCATTGATTGATTTAGGAGCTAGCATTAATTTAATGCCGCTATCCATGTGCAGAACAATTCAGGGTTTGGAAATCAAACCGACCAGAATGGCTCTTCAACTGGCGGACAGGTCTCTTAAATATCCATATGGAGTGGTTGAAGATGTTCTAGTGAAGGTTGATAAATTTATATTTCCAGTGGATTTTATTGTGATGGAGATGGAAGGAAATAGTGATGTTCCTCTTATTCTTGGGAGACCTTTTATGAAGACTGCTAGAGTTTTAATTGATGTAGAGAATGGTAAGCTTAAATTGAGAGTTGATGATGAAGAGGTCACTTTTGACGTGTCCAAGGCCATGACATATCCAAATGATGACAAAGCATGTTTTCAATTTGATGAACTTGATGAAGTTTGTATGGTGCAAGAAAGGATGGTGCGAAATATTTCTCCATTAGAGAAAACTCTCATTAATGCTTGTGAAGATTTAGATGAAGAAGAAGAGAAATTAATTGATGAATGTCTGATGGACTTGGAAACATTGAAAAAGAGTCCAATGGAAGATCCAATCTTTGAAATAATTGATAAAGAAGAAGAAGTCAAAGCAAAGATGCCAGAATTAAAAAGATTGCCATCACATCTGAAATATGTTTTTCTAGAAGAAGATGGAACAAAGCGAGTCATCATCAATAACTCTTTATCTTTACAAGAAGAAGAGCAGTTGATAGAAATTTTGAAAGCCAACAAAGAAGCAATTGGGTGGTCAATATCAGATCTTAAAGGTATTAGCCCAACTTATTGCATGCACAAGATTTTTATGGAAGAAGATTATAGACCAAGTGCTCAACCACAGAGAAGGTTAAATCCTGTTATGAAGGAGGTGGTTAGAAAAGAAGTGTTGAAACTGCTAGAAGCTGGTATCATCTATCCAATCTCTGATAGTGAATGGGTGAGTCCAGTACAGGTGGTTCCAAAGAAAGGTGGGATGACAGTAATTCATAATGATAAAAATGAACTTATTCCTACTCGTACAGTTACTGGCTGGCGTATGTGCATTGATTACAGGAAGCTGAATAAAGCTACTATAAAGGATCATTTTCCTCTTCCCTTCATGGACCAGATGTTAGAAAGATTATCAGGTCAAGCTTTCTATTGTTTTCTAGATGGATATTCTGGATACAATCAAATTGTGGTAGATCCAAAAGACCAAGAGAAGACGGCTTTTACTTGTCCTTTTGGTATCTTTGCATATAGAAAGATGCCATTTGGATTATGTAATGCTCCAACTACACTTCAAAGGTGTATGCAGGCAATTTTTGCAGATCTCTTGGAAAAATGTATTGAAGTGTTCATGGATGATTTCTCAGTTTTTGGGAACTCTTTTCAAAGATGTTTGGCGAATTTGAACCACTGTTCTTAAAAGATGTGTTCAAACAAATCTTGTTCTTAATTGGGAGAAATGTCATTTCATGGTAACTGAAGGAATTATGTTGGGGCATAAAATCTCTGCTAAAGGAATTGAGGTAGATAAAGCTAAAGTAGAAGTCATTGAGAAACTGCCTCCACCAACAAATGTGAGGGGGATAAGGAGTTTTCTCGGTCATGCTGGGTTTTATAGAAGATTCATCAAAGATTTCTCAAAAATTGCTAAACCATTGAGTAATCTTTTGATGAAGGATGCTCCTTTTGTGATGAATGAAGATTGTTTGAAAGCTTTTGACACATTGAAGAATAAATTAGTGTCAGCTCCAGTAATTGTAGCGCCAGATTGGAATCAAAATTTCGAATTAATGTGTGATGCAAGTGATTACGCAATAGGAGTTGTACTTGGCCAGCGAAAAGAACAAAAGTTTCATCCAATTTATTATGCTAGCAAAGTTCTGAATGATGCTCAACTGAATTATGCTACCACAGAAAAATAATTCCTGGCTATTGTGTATGTGTTAGAGAAATTTAGACCTTATCTTATTGGGTCTAAGGTGATTGTCTATACAGATCATGCAGCTATTAAATATTTGTTGACAAAGCCAGAATCTAAGCCACGTCTGATTAGATGGGTACTACTGTTGCAAGAATTTGATGTAGAAATCCGTGATAAGAAAGGAAGTGAGAACTTGATTGCTGACCATTTGTCACGGTTAGTCAACAATGAGGTCACTAGCAAGGAATCCGAAATCTGGGAGTCTTTTTCAGATGAAACACTCATGTATATTCAACAGAGGCCATGGTTTGCTGATATGGCTAATTTCAAACCTGCAAGGGCTATGCCAGAAGACTTAACTTGGCAACAAAGAAAAAAGTTTTTGCATGATGCTAAGCAGTTTGTCTGGGATGATCCTTATTTGTTCAAGATTGGAGCAGATAATCTTCTGAGGAGATGTGTGACAAATGAAGAAGCAGAAGGAATTCTCTGGCATTGTCATGATTCACCTTATGGAGGACATTTTAATGGAAAAAGAACAGCAGCAAAAGTCCTGCAATCAGGATTTTATTGGCCAACCTTATTTAAAGATGCTCATAATCATGCTAGAAATTGTGATAAATGTCAAAGAGCAGGGACGATCACTAAACGTCATGAGATGCCTTTACAAGGTATTTTAGAAGTTGAGGTTTTTGATTGCTGGGGTATTGACTTTGTTGGACCCTTCCCTCCATCTTTCAACAATGAATATATTCTGGTAGCAGTGGATTATGTGAGTAAATGGGTGGAAGCATTAGCTTGTCCTAAAAATGATGCTAGCACGGTAATTAAATTCTTGAAGAAGCAGATATTCTCACGTTTTGGCACTCCAAGAGTGTTGATTAGTGATGAAGGATCTCATTTTTGCAATTATCAGCTAGAAAAAGTACTCAAACACTATGGAGTGAAACATAAGGTAGCTGCACCTTATCATCCACAAACCAATGGACAAGCTGAGGTATCTAACAGGGAAATGAAAAGGATCCTGGAAAAAACAGTGACTTCATCAAGAAAGGATTGGTCACTCAAATTGGATGATGCTCTTTGGGCTTACAGGACGGCAGTGAAGACATCCATGGGATTATCACCGTTTCAATTAGTCTATGGGAAAGCATGTCATTTGCCAGTAGAATTGGAGCATAGAGCGTTATGGGCTTTGAAATTCTTGAATTTTGATCCTTATGAAACTCAATGCACACGCAAAAGGCAGATTTTGGAGCTTGAAGAAATGCGATTACATGCATATGATTCATCCAAGGCTTACAAAGACAAGATCAAATTTTATCATGACAGGAAGTTGGTGAATAGAGTTTTCAATCCAGGACAACAGGTACTATTGTTCAACTCAAGATTGAAGATATTTCCTGGGAAGCTGAAGTCAAAATGGTCAAGACCATTTGTGGTAAAAGAAGTGCATCCGCATGGAGCAATTGAAATATTTAATCCTGATGCTGATGATCCACAGAAAAGTTGGGTGGTGAATGGTCAACGTCTCAAGCCCTATCTAGGGGGAGAGGTGCAACAATTGTCCACAATGATGCTTTTGGTTGATCCTTGAAGGTTTGGGTCAGGCTCGTGACGTTAAACAAGCGCTTACTGGGAGGCAACCCAGTGTTTTGTACGTACTTTTGTTTTAGATTAGGGTTGATGTACTCTATTGGAAACTTGGTTTGTTATGATGGTTTGCTATTGACTATGATTGTGTGATAAGTAATGCTTGATGATGATTATTGATTGATTGATGTTAAGATAGATGTGCACATAAAATGCTTATACAGGTGATTCACAAGCTTTGTGAACAAATGCAGGATATTATGATTGTGATTGTGAGATTAAGTAGGATGTGTATGTCAAATGTGAATGAGCTTATATGTGAGGTCTTGAGCTCCAGAGTTTTTATTGATTGAATGCTATTGCGTTGAATGTATGAATGATTTTGCCCAGGTTTTCTATGATTGAATCAATTGCTTGTTTTGCATCATATGATCAAGGCCATTTGTTGGAACCCTTTTTATTGGCCAAATCCATAAAGTTAGCCACTAAAAGAGAACACTTTGTGTTCTATCCTTTGAACCCTTAGCCTTGAACATAAATTGAAAAACCTTGTTGAAAAGCTTTACCTTGAGTTAAGTAGAAAATCTTATGTGGTATTGATAAATGTTCAAGTTTGGGGTTATTGAGAAAGCATGAAAAAGGAAAAGCATTGAGCTAAAAGCTAAGAAATAAGAATGTGAAAAGAAAAAGAGAAAGAAAAGAAAGGCAAAGCTCAATGCAAAGGCAAGTTGGGAAAAATAAGAATAATTGTGTTGTTATGATTTTCTTAACTCAAGGATTTTGTGATCCAGAAAAAACAAATTTTCTTGTTAGCCCAGCCACGTTATAAGCCATTGAAAAGTCCTTGTGATGATGCATGCTTGTGAATGTTTTTGATTGTGGTTAAATGAAAGGAAAAGTTGATTCATGTGACATTGTGATAGTGGAGTGAATGAGTGATTACCTCTTATACACTTGTGTGTGAGTGAAACACTGTACCTAGTGAGGAATTATTCCATGAGCACATGAACATCCATGCTTAATTGATTGATCATTCATAAAAAAATAGCATTTGTTGGATATTAAGTGACTTTGTGAGTACCAAAGCATGTGCACATCTTCATTGAAATCTTGGTCATAAGTTTGATTGAAGTTTTTACTTATCTTGAAAAGAAAATTTTTGAATAAGTGAACCATCATATGAATTGGTAGAAGATTGAGTTACATCCTGTTTGCTTGAGGACAAGCAAAGTTCTAAGTTTGGGGTTGTGATAACAGTTGAAAAACTGTTATTTTCATGATCAAAATTGATACTAAAAGCAACCTTTAACACTTAGAAACTAGCTTGAAATCATGCTTTTGTTCATATTTTCATAAATAAGAGAGCTGGACAGGTTTATGCTTGATTTCAGTGTTTTTGTGCAGGTTTTAAGGTGAATTTGGTGAAAGAAGTGAAGAAGGAGAGAGATGGAATTAGAAAAGACATCAAAAAGTGCAAAAGGAGAAGCTGCAACTGCCGCTCAGCGGCAGTTTACCGCTGAGCGGCACTCAGGAGTTCACGTTGGCACCGCTGAGGGGCAAAATGGCCGCTGAGGGGAGAAAACGACTCACGCACTTACCGCTGAGCGGCACTTTACCGCTGAGCGGCACACTTATGGGCTTGGGCCTAAATTTTCTGTAATTTTAGAATAGTATATAAGCTTTAGGACGTCCTAGGGTTTGGATCTTTGGCAAAAACGAAGCAAACACTCTCTCTTCCACCCCTTTGAAGGAGGATCTTGGATGCTCAGGCTACCTCTTCACCTTTCTAGGGTTTTATCTTTCATTCTTTCATTATTATTCATCTAGGTTCACCATGAATATGGTGAACTAAACCTTGTATGTTTGTTGGGGAATCAATGTAATCTTTTGAAGCTCTCATATATGGAATTTGTGTTTACATCTTATATTTAAGACCTATGCT
Source organism: Vigna umbellata (assembly GCF_029865625.1). Classification (NCBI taxonomy): domain Eukaryota; kingdom Viridiplantae; phylum Streptophyta; class Magnoliopsida; order Fabales; family Fabaceae; genus Vigna; species Vigna umbellata. Next base: position 6,303,371 of record NC_142174.1, on the reverse strand, counting down.
TTCTTTCATCATTAGTTAGGGTTTTTCCTCTTTGCTCAATGCTTGCTTTGTTTAACTCATTCAATGCATGATTATTGATTTTGTCGATACGGGAACGTACGGGGAAGTCTAGATCCGGGGAATTTCTCCCAATAGTATATTGGTTGCCTTAAGCTCCTGTGCTAAAAAAAACTAATTATTAGGAATGCTAGGAATCGTATGAACTCGTAATTAGGGAGAAGCCTTCTTGAAAGGTAATTTAGAGAGTGGCATTAACAATGATGAATTGAATGTTGAATTCCTAAAGTATATGAGAGTGGATAAGATGAAATTGATAACCCCAACAATATACTCATCCATATATTCCATTAAAGTGTTTGTATTTTGTTTTAGCCATTGATCACATTCATGCATACATGTTTATTTTCTGTTTTGCATATTAAACTTCACTTATTTCGTTCTTAAGTCTTAAATAATCAACAAATCACATAACTAAACTAGGCCGTGAGTCCTTTGGGAGAACGATACTTGGTCTTACCGAGTTTATTACTTGAAACGATTCGGTCACACTTGCCGATTGTTCAACAAGTTTGTGGCGCCATATTTCAGTGTTCATAAATTTGTCATCAAGTTTTTGGCGCCGTTGCCGGGGACTCGTGGTTTAACTGGTTAATTGGTGTGATTATTGATTTTCTTTGACTTTAAATTTGAATTTCTGTTTTTATTTTTTCTGTTTTTATTTTATTTTATTTTATTTTATTTTCTGTTTTTATTCATGCTTTCAAAGTGATTCAATCATAGAAATAAAAACTCTTGAGTTCAAAAACTCTTGAGTTCAAAACCTCACATATAGGCTCATTCAACATTCCACATACGCATCCTGCTTAGCATCATAATCACAATCACAACATCATGCATTTGTTCACATAGCTCGTGAACCACCACCTATATATCAGCATATAGTGTGCACAATCTCAACATCAATCAATATCCAAGCATCATCAAGCATTACTCATCATGCATAAGTCACAAGCAAACCATCATAGCAGATAAAGTTTCAAACTGAGTACATCACAACCCTATTCTAAAAACATAAGCAAATAAGTTGAACAAAACAACAATTAAAAATCCTGCTCTAGAGGTGATAGCATCCATCAGTAGATGTTATCTCAGCTCCTCATCAACCCATGCTGCCATCTGAATCTTCCTCCTCTTCATCATCCTCAGCATCTTCAGTATCTTCAAAGGCATCCTCATCATCATCATAATCCATAGCTGAAGCTCCAGCTGCTCCAGCTCCACTGCCCTGAGCTTGCTCCTCTGGCCATGCCACCACATTATGAAACTCATCCATGGTCCACCTATGTACTGGGGTGTATCATACATCCCAATAATCATCTCATTTATGGCCACCTGCCCTCTGTGAATAGATTGCATCTGGGCATCTATAAGACATATACATATCCCTCATCTAAAATGGCTCTGCCTCATGAGGCTCTACATATGCCTGGCTCTGTGGTGGTCCTCTTGCTCTACGAGGACGGCGGGGTGGTACTGGCTCAGCTGCCTCATCACCTCCACAATACTGTTTGTAATAGGTCTCATCAATAGCTTTCCAAGGCCTCTCAAATGATGGAGCAGAGATATTCACCCCAACTAGCTCACATAGGTGTGTAATCAAAGAAGGATGCCCCAAAGGTGCTTTGCTATTCATAGTGTTGGCACACACCTGTATCTCATTAGCTATGACCTGGCCAATGTTAATGCTCAACCCTCTGAGCACACAGTACAAGAGAAGCGCCCTGCTGACAGTTATGTCTGAGACATGGGAGCATGACTGGATGTTGGCATGAGAAAATGCCATCCAATACTTTGCTACAGGAGTCAGATCAACTCTCCTGATGTTCACTACAACCCCATTCCTGTTTCTCTGAAAGTGTCCACCAGGCACACATAACACACTTTCCACATCACCAAAGTCTGATCCTTCTTCCATATTGAGAGCAAACTGACATTGTTCACCAGCCCATTCGGTATTTAAGAATCTATTAATGGAATCAGCGTCATACCGAATGACGTGTCCTCTAACATAGCTCAGATAATCTTCAGCAGGATGATCACCCAACCTTCTTGCATTGGTGTAAAATTCTTTCACCATTGCTATGTTAGCTGGTGCAGGATAAGTGGCTACTAGTCTTCCCCAGTTCCTGTTCTCCAATTGCTCCCCAAACTGTGGAGCCAAGTCAGATATCAATCTAGCCTTCCTTTCCGCTAAAAGCCTCCTATCTTGACAACTTTGAAGTGGCGCTCATGCTTGCGGGAAAGGAACTTGTTGGCATAAGAGTGTTCCGGTTCCTTATCCTTCCTCTTGGATCCTACAGTCTTGATCCTCTTGCCCGATGAGGAGGCCATCCTTACATCAAACACAATTCACAAAAACACAAGACATATTGTTAAGCATTAGTAAACCACAAACAACACCCTAAGATCAGTTCTATCACTGCTGAGGGCAACCAAAACCCCTCAGCGCAACCTGTGCACCAAACCAGCAAGCCAAAAAGATCACAAAAAATCAACCTGTCAGAATCGCGCTCAGGGGAAATTTTCGCTGAGCGGCGATTCTGCAGATTTTGCAAAATTGCTTTTAAAACATTTTAATCTCCACCCACTTGCAATCTTCCTAGTTCCAGACCCAAATCAAGCATTTTAATCGGTTCAAATAGAAATTAATTCATCTATTCATGCATAGAAATCAAAATCCCTAAAGATTCATGCTTAAACAACCATGTTCATATCAATTCATGCTTTTACGAACCCTAGAATGAAAATGCATGAACTTACTTGGGTGGAGAAGCTAGATGAGTGAAAAATGCTCTAGGAATGTGAACAAATCAACCTCCAACAGCAATGCTCTCACCAAACCCCAAACTTGAATGGAAACTTAGTGCAAAAGTTAGTGGAAGAGAGGTTTTGTGAAGGAGGAAGAAGGAAAAAGTGAGGAGAACTCTTTGGAGAGTGCTTGAGAGTGTGTGGGAAGAGAGATATCTGAAAATAGAAGCAAAACCGCGCCCTAGGGTATAAAAATACCCAAATAGGCCTAATCCCGCTGAGCCCATTTGAACCAAACCAGTCCACCCAACTCTGTAGTGTTGCCGCTCAACAGAATTTCCGCTGAGCGGCATTTGCGGCACCTCTTCTCTTTCTACCTAACTTGCCCTAGGTGTCTTATAATCATGCCTCTCACTCACCTCATGCATTTATGTTCTCACATCACTCATACATTCCATCCCTATCATGCATCTAAAGCAGAATCAAAATAAACAATCACAAATAAAGTAAATCAACTGGGTTGCCTCCTAGGTAGCGCTTGTTTAACGTCACGAGCCTGACCCAAAATCCTCCAGTACCCTTCAGTAAGTGCAAATCTTTCTTACCAACACCCATCAGTAGGTGTAGCAAACCAAGTATCCTTTAGTAGATACTTAACCACCTAGCATGCATCAGTAGATGTTATACCACAAAATCTCAATCATAAATCAATGTCCACAGTTTTTAAAATTACATAACCAAAATCAAAATTAATTTTCTGAAATCACTAGGGTGCCTCCCAATAAGCGCTCTTTTAACGTCATTAGCTTGACCCAATAAAGTTCAAGTTCCATCTTCAATGTTGGTGTTCCTTTTTCTTTCATCACACCAACTCATCAATTGCTTCCGGTCCACCTTTTTTACTCTCCTTGAATATGGAGCTTCAATTTCACAACCCACAACTTGTTCTTGAATCTTATTGGTGTACAAAGTTTGAGTTGTTCCTCCATCAAGTCATTATGAACCTTCCTTCCTTTGCCATCAAGTCATTATGAACCTTCCTTTACCTTTGAAGCCCAGCTTTGTAGCTTTTGAACTAGTCAAGGGTGCATCTTTACATGCAACTTTATGACTAGCCTCCTTCTCTTGAATATACTGCTCCCCTTTGAAGACATTAAAAACCACCTTCTCTCCTCGGTCTTGAAGCACTATCATCCCTTCATCCACATTGATGATGACCTTTGCCGTTTTCATAAACGGTCTTCCAAGAATGATTGAGACCTTCTCATCCTCCTTCATCTCCATCACCACAAAGTCCACCAGGAATTTTAATGTGTCAATGCACACCACAACATCTTCCACCATACCATAGGGCTTCTTTAAAGATCCATCTGTCATTAGCAAGGTTACATTTGTTGGCTTGACTTCAAGATCACCAATTCTTTCAAGTAGAGATAAATGCATCAAATTAATACTTGACCCTAAATCAATTAAGGCTTTCCTTATTTCTCCTTCCCTATGACGCAAGGAATAGTAAAGCTTCCTGGATCCTTCACTTTTGGAGGAAGTAGCTTCTTCTCAATAGCACTGCAATCTCCCTTTTCATCTAGAAATTTCTTCTTTATGGAGACTTGCTTCATGTGCTTTGCATAAGCTGGAATTTGCTGCAATGTTTCTTTCACAGGTATTGAAATCTCCAATTGCCTGAAGATATCTTTAAAGCGCCCATATTGTCTCTCTTTTTCCATCTTTTCACTCCCCTTAGGGTAAGGAAGAATTTTATCACTTTTCTCTATCTTTTTCTCTCCCCTCTTCTTATCTTTCTTTTTTCTCTCATCCTTACCTATTATCTCTTCTTTTCTCTCAACTATCTCTTTTCTCTCTTCTTTTTCTTCTTTTATTACTAACTTAACTCTCTTTTTTTCTTCATCCACCCTCTCATCATCTGCACTTACAATAACTTTGCAATCTTCCTTAGGGTTAACCTCAGTATTAGCCCCAAAATTTTTCTTAGGCTTATCCTTTAAATCCTTAGCCATTTGGCCGATCTGGATCTCCATATTTCTAATTGCAGCTTCAGTACTGTTATGGTTGGAGATAGTCACCTGAATAAATTGTTGAAGAGTTTCTTCAAGCTTTGTTGATTTCTCATTTAATGCAAATATTTGTTGCCAAATTGATGGTTGCTGCTGTGGTCTATTGAATTGTCCTGCTTGTCCAGCTTGTCCATTCTAACCTTGACCCATGCTTGGGTGTGATTTCCACCCATGGTTGTAGTTCCCTTGACGGTATGAAAATTGATTTGCCATGAAATTGACATCTTCTAAAGCCTCCACTGGAAAAGCGCATTGACCATTGATATGGTCACCACCACACAGTTCACAAAGTTGTTGTTGAACCTGTGCAACATTCTTTAGCTCCTTTGGCAACTGAGCAAGTGTCTTTGTCAAATTCTCCAACTATTGAGTTATGATTTTGTTTTGTGCAAGCAAGGAGTCTTGAGATTGCAATTGTAGAACTCCCTTCTGTATAATAATCCCTATACCGAAAGTCTTCTTGGCAAAGGGTATCTAGGTAAGCAAGTTCCGTTAAGATACGACGGTTGGAAAGGGTTACTCGTGATTGTGGTTGATGGGGAATGTTTCCGCTGGAGGGGGAGTGTACCTCCGTGGAAGGGACTCACCCTTGAGGGGGAGATTGTTGGGAATCCAAGTGTGAGTCTAAGTCCCACATTTGATAGAAATGAGAAAGTAAACCAGTATATAAAGATGAAAGACCCATTAACCCATTGCCTTAAGGTTTTGGGTAAAGAGTGGTGTCAATCCCTTATATAATTGGCTCAGATGTTATTGGTGTTTGTGTAACCCACAGGGAACCTCCTCCCGATAGACCCATCAGTTATGGGAGGGATCATCTCAGTTGATGAACCTTCCTTACCCAAAATTTTAATTTAATGAAGTTATGGGAGGGATCATCTAGGATGATGAAGCTTTCGCACCCATGTTTAACTAGAGTAAAGATATGTGAGCAGAATGATTATAACATAATCACATGAAACATAGAGATAAAATCTTGTGTTATTAAATAGATGTCTTATTAAAACCCCCTTAGGGACAATAGACTCAAATAGGAAAGAGTACATCAAGAATATATACAACAAGATAAACTACAATACAATTTCAAATGTGATGCATTCCAAGTTGTTGGTATAGCAATTTCAGACAAATACTCAAGCCAATATACTCCTTTGTCAACTACTTCTCAAATACGAAAAGGTTCTTCCCCAAGAACTTCACATCATATTTACTACATCATTTATCATTCTTTATACTAATTCTCCTAATATTTAGGTTACACCACTGATTCTCCTAATATTTAGGTTTCACCTTAGTATTATATCACCTACAATGATATTTGAATCTTCTTCTTATTCAATAAATTATGAGATTAAATTTTATTTATTTTCAATATTGAAATTAATTTTTTTTAAGGAAGTATATAAAGATGGATAGAAAAGGTAACATAGAATCATCTCATGTTTAAAATTATGATTTGAAAATATTTTTGGAAACTACCATTTTTACTATCTATCCATCTATTTGTATTTATTTTCATAATTGTATACCTATTAATAAATAAGAGAAATTACACTATAAATATCATGTTTTCTTTACTAGAATATGCATAATGAAACAAATTTTAATATTTAAAAAGATTTAAAATTAACCTCTTACAATACAGATTATACTTTTTAATTATATTAGAATCTATCTATTATGATTTTTCAAAATGAAAAGTTTAAAACATTAGAAATAATTAAATTTAATATATATATATATATATATATATATGAAACTGCCACCGCGCTTTTATACGATTCGGTTTCTGTAAAACCGAAGCGTATATAGCGCTTTCTAATCCCTTTTTTTTACTAGTGAAAATAAATGATAATTATAAATGTTTTTTACAAACGGTCAAATATTGTAATATAAAACATAATTTTTTTATATTGATATCTAGGAGTAATGGGATAAAAAAAATCACGTGATATGTAATTAAGTAGCAATTGTATTGGCTCAACCATCGGTGGGTTGGTGTATAATTATGGAAACCTGTTACCAAGAATAATAAAGTTTTGTATGATAATAATCCTTCAAAAGAAAAAGAAAGGAAAGCTGAAGCTATTAACAGAGCAACATCTCTGCAACTCAGTGCTGAACTCGGTTACTTTGAATGGTTTGCTTTGAATATGTGAATTCTTCTTTGAGGCTGATCTAGATTTTGGTCGTAGATCTAGGACTAAACAAAGAATAGTTTGGGTCCTCTTCATTGTCATCCTGTTCCTCTAATTCATCCTCCTGATTTAACTTGTTGATTGGTCTTACAAACCAAATGGAAAAGTGCATCATACCAAATGGTTTTTTGTTATTGTTTGTATAGCTTTCCTCTTGGAAATAACATGACCCACTCCGTGACAAAACTTTCTTCTTCTTCACTAGTATGATGTCGCTCTTCCATTTTGTTTGTAAGACCAGTTACAAGTTGAGAAATTGACATTCCATCAGCCACATGTACTTTTGAATTAGTGGTAGAAGATTGGCCCGCCTTAGTTTCAAGATGGAACCCACTTCTATCATCTGAAGAACCAAAGATTGCAACATCGATGTTTGAACAAGGTTTCATTCCAAGGAAACCAATCTTGCATCTGAGTTGATTTGTTTTTATTTAACTAGTTAGATGTACAATAATATATTCATTAAAAAGTGATCATGTATTCTAAATATTTTTAATAGTAACAATATGAAGAATTCTAGATTTTTTTTTGTCTTGTTCTAATCTTAGCAATATACGACTTTCTGGTACTATTTTTTTTTATGTTTTTATACAAATTTTATGAATATATATATAGTTTTATGATTTTTCATTTTTCTTAACTGTTCTACATATTAGTGCAAATCATTAAAAGAAATTAATAAATACACTAATGCTCATGCATAGGTAAAAAACTAAAGTTAAAATATTTATTTTAGAAGGTAAAGTTGAAAAATATTAATGAAACTAAAAAGTAAATGATACATGTTAAGAACATAAAAGTTATGTAGATCTATTTTTCAACCAAAAATGTTCCTGATAAAAAAAAGTTGATACCGCCTTATAATATTCTGCTGTTTCTAAAGAAAGTTTCCTATGATAGCTATAATACTACAAATTATTAAAAGAGATATTGTATATAAAAGAAGGAAAGAAGAGACAACTCAAATCAACTATCAATATTATCTTAAATATAATTATAATATTAACTATATACACACAAAGTTTTATAATTCTAATATTACACTAGATAAAAACATAATATTTTCAGCTATACTTAATTCATATGAAAATCCTTATCTCTAACTTCATAAAAGTTATCATTGTAAATAAGAAAAACAACATACAAATACACATATGAAAGAAAGATTCACTAGTACAAAATTCGCTTTTAAACTCACATAATAGGCTTCAGTTTACACAAAACCGAAGCCTATCAAAACACGGTGGCATTTTTGTAGTTATAACGAACTTATACGCCTCGGTTCAAGGGGAACCGAGACATAAAACCTCTATAACGTCAGTTATATAGACAACCGATGCCTAAAACAACATAAAATTATCTACAAAACTAGCTTTTAGGCTGACAACTTTATTAAAAGGAGCTACTGCCTCGGTTCTCTGACCAACGGAGGTAAAAAAATCTTGACAACTTTTTCGAAATAGGCCTACTGCCTCAGTTCTCTGACCAACCGAGGCAAAAAACTCTGGCAACTTTTTCGAAATAGGCCTACTGCCTCGGTTCTCTGACCAACCGAGGTGAAAAACTCTTACAGCTTTTTTGAAATTGGTCTACTGCCTTGGTTCTCTGACCAACCGAGGCAGTATGTCCTGCTAGAAACTGACAACCTCTGATTTTGAACGTTCCATATCCCTTTTTTTCAACCTCTACTACCTCGGTTCCATTTTAACCGATGTCATAGGCCCTTTATGCCTTGGTTTAACTACGAACCGAGGCCTATAGTTAGTAGATATTTTCAAATTTTGCATTTAAATTTTTTTTTTGAATTTTTTCTAGCAGGTTTACGCATCGGTTTTATTTATAACCGAGGTAATAGCCTCTTCGATGGTTATATTCCAGATCCATAACACAGTAAGCACATTTTCACTCTTCTTCTTCTTCCGTCAAAGAGTAAACGCGAATTGCAGCTTCGCAATCGCGCAAACAACGTTTCCTTGCCGCTCCACGCCTCTACCTCCACCACTAGGCTTCGCCGCTTCCTCCACCATTGGCCACCATCGTAAGAAATTTTATCCTAATGTTCCTTTTTCTTCCTCGCGTAACCATTCTCTTTCAAGCGAAGTTGTTATTTTGTAGCCTCCATTTCTCTTGCACGAGTGTTAAGTGTGGTCTCCATCTTCGTTGGTTCCATTTATGTCGCGCGAACGTTGCTCCCTTTATATCTCTCGCGCGAACATTGTTCGTTGTCGCCACCTACCATTCGTCGCCGCCACTGGTTATTCGTCGCCGCCTTTGACCGTTCCTCACTGCCTTCGGTCGTTCGCTGCCGCCTTCATCCGTTTCTTTGTCGTCTCCATTTTCCATTGCAGATAAAAAAAAATTTTGAATAGGCAAAAGACCCCATTTTCTGGAAAAAAAAAAGCCCCTACATACTACCTCGGGTCTGTACCAACCGAGGCAAAATGCCCCTACATACTGCCTCGGTTCTGAACCGAGACAAAAAGGCTACCCTTTTTTGCTTCGCATGTATATACCTCAGTTCATGAACCACTGCGTATAACCGAAAATGACCAATGTCGTTTCCCTTTACTGCACTAGTGATTCAATCTAAAGTAAGTCTCTCCTCCATAAAAAAATAAATATACCACTTTTATCATTTTTATTTAAATAAGTAAGTTTAAATATAAGCAGGTTCAATAAAATATGTTTCTTCTGTTAGAAAATTATCATATACTTCACCTTTTTAATATATTTATAGATTTATAAACTTTAGGGACATGAAAAATTTTATTTAGAGTACTGTACCTAAGAATATTAATCATCTATTTGAATTCTATAAGAAGACATCATTCCAACTCAGTAGTTGTTGCTTGATATTTATATATTTGCAAAATAATTATTGACAACGCATTAGGTTATTTAGCTTTTCAATGAATATTGATTTTTTTGAAAACTTTTGTTTTCCTCTTTTATAAACCAATGAGCTGCTAGGATATAAATCAGTAAATAAGGTAAATAACTAACGTATGCTTTAATATATTATGCCATAAATAAGAAATATTTTGTTTTAATGTATTCGGAGGTCCCTATTTCTGCGGATTCGTATCAATTGGGTCCTACTATTTTGGAAGTGCTTAATTGGGTCCCTAATTTGAAAAAATTGAGTCAATAATACCCTTTCTATTAAATGAAATGGACGGCGTTAACTTTTTAAACAGGTGGGATGCTGACGCATCCTTTTATTTCCAGGTAGCACAGTTTGAGCTTAATACGTGGATTTTGTATCATTTTAAAGCATTCGTAAGAAGTTGGATTTATGTAATCCCTCAATTTGAAGGTCAAAATCCATAAATTAAAAGGGTGTGTTAGGAGGTTGACCTTGTAGTTCTGCGACGCGGGTGGGTGTAGTGGTGTTGGAGCTTGTGCTTGTTCTTGTTCAAAGACAATGTCGAAGGAGAACTCTTGCTATTCATCGAGTTGCAGTGCCAGGCGGAAGGAAAATGGTACGTCTTCACCGATCTGCCACTGTGGTCAGAGAGATCTATGGTGAGAACTGCCAAAACTATGAAGAATCGGGGCAAGCAATTTTGGGGATGCTCCAAGTATAAGGTATGTTAGATTCAACCTAATTAAGTTGTGGTACTGTTTCTGAGAACACGACATTGTTCAATGGTGGTGAAGACAGTGGTACTCCCTAATTAAGTTGAATGTTGTCTTTACAGAACGGTGGTGAAGACGGTGGTTGCAACTTTTTCAAATGGTGCAATGATATTGGGTTTGACGAAAGGGGTAACTACTTCAACAGTGAAGGAAACAAAGAAACTTTGGTGAACAGTGAAGACATGGATAGTACTAGGAAAATGATAGTGAATTTACAAAAATGAGTGTTCATTGTTCAAAAGTGGATGAAGGTGTTCATGTTGTTGGTTTCTGTTTTATGTGTAATAGTGATAATTTTAGTTTCAATGTTGATGAGGAAGGGATGATTTCTTGTAACTTTGTTGTAGGTTGGTTATGTTGTAATGAAATGAATGAAATGAAGAGTTGTTTCGTAATTAATGGAGTTGTGCTTATAGAATCTGATATGTGTTCATCAGTAAGCATGGGATGATTGTAATTTGACTTGAATATAAAGAATTGGGTTACATAGAATTGAGTTACAGAATTAGTATAGTAATGCACATAATCTGTTAAGGTAAGGAAGAAAACATTGCAGTGTTCAACTTGATACTTCTGTTTCATATAACTTATCAAACCTTAAGTGTACTCAATCCTGTTTTATATAACTTGATATTTTATCCTTATCAAACCTTAAGTGGTATGAATCATTCCATAAAAGCAAAGATAACATTCCATAAAAGCAAATATAAACATCAGAATTGGTTACAGCACTGAGATAAACATCAGAATTGGTTAAAAAAAGATGTGCTAAAATTGTGACATCAGAATTAGGTCAACATCAGAATTGGTTCAACATCAGAAATGTTTACATCATTAAAAGGTAAAAAAAAGATGTGCTGAAATTGTGACATCAGATTTGGTTCAACATCAGAATTGTTTACATCATTAAAAGGTAAAAAAAAGATGTGCTGAAATTGTCACAGGTAAACATCAGAATTGGTTACCGCCCTGAGATATACATTAAAATTCCCTCCTATGCTTCAGGCTCATTTGATGATGGTATGTTTGGTTCATTTTCTGGGTTGCTTTATTGTGTTTAGTGAGGGTTCACATCACGATCTTGGGTTGATTTCTGGCAAGAAGTTCTGTTGTGACCCAGCTCCCTACAAATGCCACATCTTTTATGTATACCACCATTCCTCATTCTTGTGTCGTCCCTTACTAACTCCCATTCCTGCAACCTTCTTTTCTTCTTCGGCCTCCCTGACAATATTCTCTTTTTTGGAGGGAACATATCATTATATGGGGTAATCTGCCACATGTTCTTCATATGTTGACTTCCTAAAACAAACAGGGATGAAGTCCTCTGCATCTAAATTCAAAAACTTCATAGAAGTCAACGCATGACAACATGGAATGCCCGAGATAGCCCATTTCCTGCATGTGCATTCATATTTGTCTATATCAACTACAAACTTGTCCCCAGCTTGGGACACATGACGGACTTCAAACAACTTCAGTGCTGACCAACTAGAAAAAAAATTAATATTCAGAACCTTCACATTTGTTTAAGTGTTGAACACATGATAAATGTTAATAAATTAAGCTTACCTAGGAATCCAAAATTTACTTAGCTGGGACTCCTTATTAACTCTACTCTTGATTTTAGAACAAATCAACTCAGACAATGATTCACTTTTTGTTCGGTTTGTTGCCCATCTGTTCATCAAGTAAAGGCGAATCTCCTCCAACATGGTTATGATTGACTTTGACCTTGTATGTACCACAATCACATTCTGGCACTTGCACAAGTATGAATTGAATCACAAAAACATTTATTGAAGAACATACCTAGGAGGAATTTGTATTAGGTATTTGAAAGCCTCAATGTTGACTTCCTTTAATTTTTTCATTTCGGTTTCCCAGGCTTGTGGATGGGTTGTTGTAGCTACCTTCCACATCAACCACTTTAGCTGCTTTCCAAGGAATTTTTTCCTGAAATTTGCGTAAAGGTGCCTAACACAAAAGCGTTGATCAACTCTAGGGACCACTTCTTGAATAGCTTGCATTAAGCCCTGTAATTTGAATTTGTCAGTGTTGTTAAAGGTCTGATATCTAACAATGAAAATGAACATACGTTTTTAGGAAAAAAGGGCATGTGAATAACCTTTTGTTTATCTGATATGAATGTCAATGATGCATGTACTGGCTCCCCACCAACGTCTTCAACCAGAAGTTTCAGAAACCATTTCCACGTGTCCTTGTTCTCTACTTTCACAATGGCGTATGCTAGAGGTAACATCTGGTCATTTGCGTCTCTTCCAACAGCAGTTAGCAATTCCCCACCATATTTACCTTTTAAAAAAACACCATCCATCCCTATAATTGGCCTGCAGGACACAAAACTGTCCTTGCAGGCCTTTAGACAAACATAGAACCTCTTGAAAATGTGTCCACCAACATTCTGTTCGACTTGCACCTTCACTGTGGATCCAGGATTACGAGTTAGGAGCTCATTCGCATAATCATATATCCTTTTATATTGCTCTTTGAAAGACCCATCTACATGGTCTGAAGCAATGGCCTTTGCCCTATAAGCCATGGATCTAGATACACCTACATTCCACTTTCTACTTATCTTGTCACGAATTTCCACTCCTTGACTTTGGAATTTTCTCTCACAGTTTTCTCCAACCTCTTACTCAGCCATTTTGAATTAAGTAATTTGACTTTGTGCTCTCTACTACAACTGTGGTTGTCAACAATAGTCCTTAATTGCCACGTTCGTACTGCATTCATATAAGCACAGTATGCCATCCAGGGGCAGTTTCCTTTACCACCCATACATTTGACCCTAATTCTCTTCTTATCATTTTTAACATATGTTAGATTTCTTCCATTTTCTACTGCATACGTTTTGATGGCATCCAGAATATCTTGCTTGTCACCAAAATAAGTCCCTAAATCCCACTTGTAATCCACCATTGTTTTAGGCATACTAAATGTTACAAACTTTCCATAACTGTCTTCTTCATCATCTTCTCCATGACTTTCTCCTCCACTAAGCAATTCTTCTGATTCCCAATTATCACCGGACAAACCTCTATCATTGTCAATATTTATACCATCATCAACATCACTATCAGACATATGAGTCCATGATGGTCCATCATCTTGCACATCAACTTCGATTTCACCAAACCAATTCCCAACTCCATGTCCTACCTCTTCTTGTATATCACAGTCAACTAGGTCTTCCATACAGTCATCATTAACATCCACATTGCAATCAACATTGGCATCCTCACCACTAGAACTCCAGCCACGAACATCAACATCATCTACTTCAGACTGACCCACATCACATTCAACTTCAATTTGACCTTCTACAACATCATCTCCCTCACATCTTTGTTGACACTCACCATCACCTTCCTCTTGACACTCACCATGACCTTGTTCACACTTACCATCACCTTCCTCTTGACACTCACCATGACCTTGTTCACACTCACCATCACCTTCCTCTTGACACTCACCATGACCTTCCTCTTGACACTCACCATGACCTTGTTCACACTCACCATCACCTTCCTCTTGACACTCACCGTGACCTTGTTCACACTCACCATCACCTTCCTCTTGACACTCACCATCACCTTCCTCTTGACACTCACCGTGACCTTGTTCACACTCACCATCACCTTCCTCTTGACACTCAACATGACCTTGTTCACACTCACCATCACCACTATCATGCATCACAGGTTGAACTTCTTCTTCACCTATATTATGAGGAACATTTTCTAACAAGTGCATGATCTCAGGTTCAGACACTGTGTGAACAACAAATAGATGAACCTCACCATTTAGCCTAGCTAAGTTAATGATGTGCATGGCTCCTTTATCATCACACAAAGGCTCTAACCTATTATCTAACACAGAACCCCCCCTACACAATACCACAACTCCTTAAACCCATCATATCCAAGTCCTTTTACTACACTAACTACAATGAAGTAGCTCCACATGTCTAGGTCAAAAGACAGAGTTGTACTTTCCCCCTTCATACTTAAGTGGCCCATCATTTATGAAATGACCTCCATGGTGGAAAACAACTTCAAAATGATCCTCCATGTACAACACTATAATAGTATATATCCTATAAAATAATAAGCGGGCCAACGACAACAAAAATTATACAAAATTAGAACCAGGACAAGGAAACATGGGGACCAACGACAACATAACTTAAACAAAATAAAAAACACAAGAAACAAACATGGGGGACCACGTTGCAACAACAATATAAAGCACAACAACAATTAAACATGGGGGACCACACTAGCACACCACTTCAAACATGGGGGACCACGAATGAGCATGCATCATTGGCCAAAATATACAAACAATTAAACATTTACTAACCTGAACACGTGCTACACCTCCAACGACCTTCGCGAAACTCTTCCACATGATTCACCGCAAACAATTAGCTGCTTCCACTGAAAACCACCGATAGATGATTACAGTTTCATACAACGAAAGGTTATGTATAGGTAATTTCTCACCTAAGCGCAATGTTCCCCAAATCCCAGCACAAGGACGAACCCACCCACGAACCTTACTTTCCCCAATTTCTCACACACAAAATATCTGACCCCAAAATAAGAAAAATTGGTTTAATAAGTTTTTATTATATTTCCAGAATACATTTGACCCTAATTCTGCTTTTATTATATTTTACAATTTAAAATGATATAAAATCCACGTATTAAGCTCAAACTGTGCCACCTCAAAATAAAAGGATACCTCAGCATGCCACTTGTTTAAAAAGTTAACGTCGTCATTGCATTTAACGGAAAGGGTATTATTGACTCAATTTTGTCAAATTAGGGACTCAATTGAGCACTTCCAAAATAGGAGGACCCAATTGATATGAATCCGCAGAAATAGGAACCTCCGAATACATTAAACCAAATATTTTTCACCATATGATGACAAATTATTAAAAAATTTAATATGAGAATTAAATATAATATATATAAATTTTTTTTTCTGTTTCGCATTATTCATGTATTATAATGTTAAACTATAAAAGAATTATTATATAATTAATAAAATAGAACCATCGACAAAACAAAGAAAATAAAAGTTTTCATAATAGTTATACAAAAATAATTATAAATAAAATAAGTTTGTGATTTTATTATAAGACGCTGATAGAAAATTTCATTTTTCTACTTGCGAACTTAATTTAATTTTTGTATTGATACTATTTCTTTATTACAGCAACCTTGCATAATAGCTTAATTAAATTAATATATTAGAGTTTTAATTTAAAATAATTTTATTCAACTTTTATATGTATTCACAACAATTGATATAAGTACATACGTCTAACCAATTAATATGTGAAGGATATAATAATATTTTTGAGTCACTTTATAGAAAATCATTATTTGGTAGGATACATGATTGCATATATGTATGAACTGTATGTGTAAATATCGCATAAAAAGAGCTTCTGAACAGAAGAAGAAACATCGCCCTTTAGTAAGTGATATCTTTGTTATTGCTTCTTTTCTTTCATACCATTTATAAATTTATCAATCGCTGACTACTCTTCTTCAACAAATAGATGGATTAGAAACTACTATAAATATATTTTTAATAAATTATGAAATAGTTATATTCTTAATAATTAAAAAAATATAATCTATCAGACAATATTTTCTAAATTTCATTTTTCTACTAGCTAACTTAATTTAATTTTTGTATTGATACTATTTCTTTATTACAGCAACCTTGCATAATAACTTAATTAAATTAATATATTAGAGTTTTAATTTAAAATGATTTTATTCAATTTTCTATGTGTATATGTATTCACTTTTAAACAATTGATATAAGTACATACGTTTATCCAAACAAGACACCTTCACCTCTCTCTACCCATGCAAAAGAGAACCCCCAAGACTCTCCACTATAACCAGCCCACACAATTTATCTATTATGATTTTTCAAAATGAAAAGTTTAAAACATTAGAAAGAATTAAACTTAATATATAATAAAATTAAATTAATTGATTACCTAAGAAATAAAAAAAAGGATAATTATACATAAATATTCTCTACAAACTGTTAAATATTATAATATAAAACATACATTTTTTTAATACTTTACAGATATTTAGAGGAGTAAAATAATGATTTAAAAAATTTAATAACATAAAATATCTCATCATGATCATCACGTGATATGTCATTAAGGAGGCATCCTATTGGAGGGGACATCAGTGCATGGCTGTATAATTATGGAAGCACTCTATTGGACGACACATCGGTGATAACATTTCTCTGCAATGGCTGTATAAAGATGGAAACCTCTTACCAATAATAATAAATTTCTGTGTGATAACAAGGAAAAACCTATTACCAGAAAAACATCTCTGCAATGTCAATGAAGTTACTGTCTCCTCAGGTCACCGATTCTTTACTCTTCACCATCAACTCGCTCCCAACTCAGCACTGAACTCGGTCATTGCTTTTTCATCTAAGGTTCATATTTGTGCTTAATGGTGGTGGCAATGGGTTCAGCTTGCTTCCAATGGTATTGTTTTCTCTCTTTGTAAATCATATTTTTGTTCTCTTTTCTCAACATATGAACTGGATTAGACCATGAGTTTGGAAGAAGTTAAAAAATGTTTAATCCGGTCTTTTTCTCACGCCGTTAAAAACATAACGGTGCAAATGACACCGTGGCCAAACCTGAGTGAGTTCTAGAGTTTGATGAATATGTGACTCGAAGAATTAAATGAAGAGAGAGAAACGTAAATAGTTCTTTAAAGAATTAAATGCAGAGAGAGAATACACCACTTTCTCAATAAAATTACACAACATCCATTCACACACAACCCAACCTATCCATATCAACATCAAACAAATATAATTGTTAACCCTCAGCAAGTGTAACCGAATCGTATCAAGTAATAATAAATGGTAAGACCAAGTATCGTTTCCCAAAGGACTCACGGCCTAAACAGTTATGTGATTTGTTGATTAAATAAGTCATGTATTGATCAATTGGATCAAAAGAAGCAAAAGTGATTGAAATTATAGAATGATGATGTTGTTTAGGGTTTTCAATTCATCCTATCCATTCTCATGTATTCAAGAATTCATCTTCTTCGTTAATGTTAATGCGACTTTCTAATTTACCTTAAACTCAATGTCTTGGTGAAGAAAGCCTATTCCTAATCACTAATTTACAATGTCTTGTCTCCCTAACAATTATTCATACATTACATTCGCACAGAAGCTTAAAGGCAATCAATCCTCCTATCCCTATGTCTAGGTAATATTACTATTGGGAGAGTTTCTTCATGTCTAGATTTATCTATATGTGTCCATACAAATAAAATCAATGATCATGCAATTGAATGAGTTAAACAAAGCATTCATAGAGTATAGAAGAAAAACCCTAACAATTAATGAAAGAAAGCATATGAATTAAAGAACCAATTCAATACATGAGAGTTTCAAAGGATTACATTGATTCCCCAACAACAATGAAGGTTTAGTTCACCATAAGCATGGTGAAACTAGATGAAAAATAATGAAAGAATGAAAGATAGAACCCTAGAATTTGAAGAATGGAACCTGAGCTTCCAAAATCCTCCTCCAAGGGATGAAGAAAGTGTGATTTTGCTTCGTTCTGCCAAAAGATAAACCCTAGGTCGACTAAAACCTTATATAGACTCTTAAAGATTATAGAAAAGTGGCCCAAGGCCCATTAAAATGCCGCTCAACGGTAATTTCCGCTCAGTGGTAAGTGCGATTCTTCTATTTGACGCTCAGTTGCAGTTTTGCCTCTCAGTGGTGACTATGGGACTTTAGAGTGCCGCTCAGCGGTAATTTCCACTGAGCGGTACTTGTGACTCTTCTTTTATGCACTTTTTTCTTCCTTTTCTGACTCAAACTTATGGCTTCTTCAGTTCTTCCATTCAATTCATCTTAAAACCTGCAAAAACAAGAGAAACCAAGCATAAAACCCATCAACTCTCTTATTTCCAAAACATAAGCAAAAACAAGATTACAAGCTAGTTTCTAAGTCATACAGGTTGTCTTTAAGGTCAAAATTAAGTCTAAAAATAACAGTTTTTCAACTGTTATCACGTACCGATCGGGATACATCTGATAACACCAGATTGTTGGAATCAGTGATAGAAGCTCTACAGCAATAGAACGTTGCCTTAGTACAACAGAATACAGCGGTGTTACAAAGTTTGGAGGCTGCTAGAGCAAATTCAGAGGCAACCAAAGGCAATAATATCAACCAATAGGTATACAGCTGTACCGTCCTCTTCCATCTCTAATCATCAAACTGAGTGGAGTTTAGAGAGCTTTCTCCAACATCACCCGGCCAAGTTTAATGGAAAGTGTCTTTTGGATGAAGCCGATCAATGGTTAAGGGACATGGAAAGAATTTACAACGCCAAGAGATGCCCGTAGGACACAAGCTGTCATATACAGAGTATCTTTTGACAAGGGAGGCCAATCATTGGTGTAATAACATGAAGTTGATATTAGAAGGAAACCATATTCCCATCTCTTGGGAAGTTTTCAAGAACAAGTTTATGAAGAGTACTTCGCAGATAGCGTCTGGTTCGCTAAAGAGGTTGACTTTTTTCAGCTGGTGCAATGAGGAATGTTAGTATCAGAGTATACTGATAAGTTTAAGCATCTGGTGAGATTTAATACTATGGCCACAAATGAAGAGTGGTAGTGTCGAAAGTTTGAGAATGGGTTGAGGAGTGATCTGAAATTGTTGATCTCCAGTTTGTGTATTAAGTCGTTTCCTGCAATGGTGGAATGAGCCAAGGTGTTGGAGAAGAACACGGTGGAGGTGGAATAGTAAAGGAAGCTGCAACAGCAGAACGTTCGGGGTCCAATTTCTTCCAAGAACACTTCGGGTCTGAGGATAACCCCTTATACTCGGCCTTTGCCTTCTACAAATGTTGGTTCTTCTTCTCAATCCTCGGGTTCGGTTGGTAAGTCTGGACAACAAGGATCAGTAGCTTGTTTTCATTGTGGAGGATCCCATTACAAGTCTGCGTGTCCTCAGCTGGTGGAGGAAAGTTTTGAATTCAGTGTAGAAGGAATGGTCATGTGGAGAGTGAATGTAATATGGGAAGGAGAGCAGTTTTAAGGCCTCCAAATGCTGAAAGAAGTCAACCAAGAGCTGGTTGATGAAAAATTTATGAACACCGAAAAACGGCGCCAAAAGCTTGTTTAACCCTCGGCAAGTGTGACCGAATCGTATCAAGTAATAAACTCGGTAAGACCAAGTATCGTTCTCCCAAAGGACTCACGACCTAGTTAGTTATATGATTTCTTGATTATTTAAGACTTGTGAACAAATTGGTATAAGTTTCAAATGCAAAAGACAAGAATTAAAAGTATTCATGTGATGATCAATGGGAAAGAAGAACACAAACACTAGACAAATTATATGGATGAGTATGTTGTTGGGGTAATCAATTTCATCTTATCCACTCTCATATATTTTAGGAATTCATCATTCTTTTCATCAATGTTAATTCCACTCTCTAAATTACCTTGCAAGAAAGCCTATCCTTAATTACGAGTTCATACAATTCCTAGCATCCCTAATAATTAATTCTGAGGCACAGAAGCTTAAAGGCAACCAACCCTCATATCCCTATGTCTAGGCAATATGCTATTGGGAGAATTTCCCCATATCTAGACTTCCCCGTATGTGTCCATATCGACAAAATCAATAATCATGACATCGAATGAGTTAAACAATGCATGCCTTGAGCAAAGAGGAAAAACCCTAACTATTAATGAAAGAAAGCATGTATCAAATAAGATGTTTAAACACAAATTCCATATATGAGAGCTTCAAAAGATTACATTGATTCCCCAACAACAAGAAGAGTTTAGTTCACCATATTCATGGTGAAACTAGATGAAATACAATGAAAGAGTGAAAGATAGAACCTTAGAAAGTTAAGTAGGTAGCCTTAGCATCCAAGATCT
>NC_142174.1:6229809-6282525 GCF_029865625.1 Vigna umbellata | reverse complement strand
TCAGAAGTGAAAAAGTTGATGACATAAGAAAAGCAAAAGATCCACATCCAGAGAAGAGAAAGGCTCCAAAGAAACAATTGACCCAAAGTGCTTAAAACACCAAAAAAATAAGTGTCAGGGCCTGAAGCCAACACCAGGGCAATGTTTAAAAACAGGGAGGAAAAAAACTTGAGCTAAGAAACTCAGGTTAGATTCATCCTCCCAAACACCACAATGAGCCAGAGAACTTCCCCATTCATCTTGGAAAAAGGAGTGTAGTGATACTAAAAAGGAAAGGTCCAGATATTTTTGGTGTTGTTAACTTTAATCACAACACCAAGTTTATTATCTACACAGTGTGTTTGTGCTTCTTTTCTTTCACTGGTCCCTTCTCACGAATAATATCCGTGAACTGGGATGACGCTGCAGAAGATTATTCTTCAAGGTTGTGTTTGAGTCATCATTTGAGTCTGTGCTAAGCCGTATCTGCATTCAAAACTAACATCAGTTACAGAACAATTGAAAAAGTTATAACACAATAATGTTGTAACATCAATGGAATCATAACTCAGACAATACTTGTAATTGTTGGAGATCTAACATAAGTAATGCTAAGTATATAAGTAAAAGCAATCCTCACCATAATAAGTGTACCAACACTTTGCATTCAGTCAGTTACTTTCATTTTCTATTTTCTTGCTTTACATTACATTATATGTTGTTTCCTTTGCTGAATTGGCAAGTACTTGATATTTGACTTTATGTAATTTTATGGTATAGAATTGTGTTCCCGTCTTTCTCTCATTACATAGGAAGCAAGAGCAAAAGTGCTGGTTCACGGGACAAACCTCATATTTATTTAGCAATGATGCCAACACTGAGGCAACAAGTTGGATGATAAATTTCTGTCCGATGCAAGCCCGTGCACCTGATCCAAAAGGCAAGAATGCTGCATTTTCGTTTGGATCATTTAGTACAAATGAACTGAATCCTCTACTAGAAAGGTCTTCAGCAGAACCTGAGAGTTTAATATCAAAGATTAGCAATAGATGAGCAACAATTTTTTCTCTCTTACCACCTACAGAGAACATATAAACAATTTATTGAATATAAAGGTTTAATATCGTAATGATTATGTTGGGAATCCAAGTTGAACATCTTGTATTAAAGTTTTTGGTTAAAGATAGTGTCAATCTCTTATATTTGGGTTGGACTAATGTCTCATTGGTGTTGTATTATATCTCTGTGGTAATTATCTCTTGAAAGACCCCATCAGACTACACTAGCAATTTTCAATCCCAAATGGACAGATTTTTTTCTCTCTTATTGACATTGCCAAATTAGAAGGGTGGAAGAGGAATGGGGAAGGTGTGAGATGACAAATGCTCATACCTGATCTATTTGTAACAGTTGAGAGAAATCTGTAAGGATTGAAATGACTTGCATCACTCCCCCAATTGAATTCATCCTTCTGTACCAATTCAACTGGTACAACCAATACAGCTCCAGCAGGAATGGTTACACCAGATGCAAAGCTCAAGTCTGAAGTAAGGAGGAGCATTAATGAATACAAATACCAGTAGGAGTACAAATGGAATCCTCAAATATACATTAAGAATAACTAAAAAACAATTATTTCCAAATCATGCACGTACATCATATTTCTATTGCATAAATTACCACAACCTACCGTTTAAACTAGCCCTTTTTAATTAAATTATTGGAACTAGAATATCCAAATCTGTATTTTTAAATTGATAGAAATATCTGATAATATCATGTTACAATATGGTGGAGTATCTTAGATTATCACTTAGGAGTTATTTTTTCTTTTACATTATGAGTTGTATATTCATTTAATTATGATATTTAGAATTATACCACCATCTTCATTTGAACCGAATTTATAGGCATAACATATCATGCATATAGAAATCAAATCTCCCATAGTTTCTTGATTTACTGTAGCCAGTTTATATAAAATGTACTATGTGGTGTAGTTCATACAGATACTTTTCAGCATCTCTTTTTCTCTCCTTCAACAGAAATCTTGAATGAAAATAACAGTGACTTAACGTGCTTTTGTGGAGATGGGATACTAGCTCCCAACTGATATCACAATGTTAACGTTAAACCAAGCAATGCACAAATAAGTACATGTATGAAGTGCCCACTACTAAGCAAGATAACTTGAAAAGATTATGAATTAGTTAGTTTTTGTACACAAAAAACTATGCTTGAGAAGCAACATCTCACCATGTTTCAAAGAACATCTCTGCAGCATTGAACCAGTGGGAAGAAGACGTGCAGATTCATAAATTGTAGCCAATAACAACGGCATCCTATAAACATCTTCATGCTCATATTTCGATGGGTTTCTTCCTACCATTCTAATCTCTGAATAAACCTGCAAAAGCATGCCAAATAAGCACCAGGTGGGCTTGCAAACATCAAGAACTGCATTCAGTCAAGGTTTAATCCTTTTCGACATCCCTATTTATGTACGAATGTCTCAATTGGGTCCTCGTTTTTTAAAGTGTATCAAAATGGTCCCTAATTTTGAAAATTGATATCAATTGAGTCCTTTCCGTTAAGTTGGCTGGACGGCGTTAAAAAAATTGATGAGTGGATGCTGAGATGACGAACGAACGCTCGTCCACCAGCGAACGAACGCTCGTCCACCAGAGAACGAACGCTCGTCGACCTCTTATTGCTGGACGACCGTTCGTTCCACACTGGACGACCGTTCGTTCGGTGGTCGACGAACGTTCGTTCGTTGGTGGACGAGCGTTCGTTCGCTGGTGGACGAGCGTTCGTTCGTCATCTCAGCATCCACTCATCAATTTTTTTAACTCCGTCCGTCCAGCCAACTTAACGGAAAGGACTCAATTGATATCAATTTTCAAAATTAAGGACCATTTTGATACACTTTAGAAAACGAGGACCCAATTGAGACATTCGTACATAAATAGGGATGTCGAAAAGGATTAAACCTTCAGTCAAATTAAAAAGCAGAGTTTGATAGTGAAAATCCTGCACTAAACCCACCTTTGAGCATGTAAATGAAATCTATTCAAACAGAAATATAGTTTTTCTTCAAAAGATACTAGAATAACAGTTTGTTACAGTGTTGACAACAATAAAGAAATTTCACCTAAAATGAAAATGAGAAAACGTAACTTTTGCTATGACAAGAGCAGATGCATATAGCAGAGCTGCTGTATATAGCAGACAGAACCACTGGCAAGGGTTAATAAGAGATACAGACCAAGTGCATTTTCTTAACAGAAAATGTCTATCCTAAAAGATAAAAAAAATCTAAACTAATATGTTAAGAAATAGACTTTAAGCCTAAATCAACCTTATAAAACCAGTTTGTACTTGTTTATATACTGTAAATTCGTTTTTTCTCTAGTTCATATGAATCTTCAACATATCAAAACAAATTCACTTTAACTAGCCCTCCTTTTATTGAGCAGATTGTAAAACAAAAGTGCATCCCTAGTTTTAATTTTGTAGAGAGATAGATTCATCAAATCTACATCATGATTTAGCAATATTCATTATAGGAATTCTTTAGCATTGGAGAGCAAAATAAAATAAAATTATTCACAGAATTGGATACACCACAGAGAGAATGAAACCTTATCCTGTATTTCCCCATGCATGACAAGCCTAGTCAATACATCCGTGATTAGAACAGAGGTAGTTTGACATCCGTGAAATATCATGCGCATTACATTCCCACAAGATTCTTCTTTACCATCTTGATGATCCTTAAGATCTCGAAAGAAATAGTAATCTTGGAACTCATCATCAGAACAGCATTGTGCACCATCTGCTGACTTCATTTCTTTATTGGAACTTTCATTATGTACATCATGCTTAGTATGGCTAGATAGTTTACATCCTTTTCTGCAATGTTGAAGGATGTCTTGAGTTAAGCATTTCAACTTTGTACATAAGCATTGGTAGTTCCAAAATCCACGTCTCCAGAAAGGAGTAACATTATAGGAGGCCCAAAAGCAAGCATCTTTAGCTATGGTCATGAACAGTTCCTCATACATTGCAGCCTTCGGCGAGGCCAAGAAGCCATCTCCAAAGAATGTGACACCCATTATAGTGAAAGCGATATGTTGAGAAACCAAACTGGAATCAATACCTCCTTTCTTTTTTATGTTTTCTATTTTATCTGTGATAAAGTCTGCAACTTTCACAGGAATCATATCACCATTCTTCAGCAATCTTTCGTTTAACTCTGTTGCCAATAATTCCCTTCTCTTTTGCACCTATGAAAATTTTAAATTACATTCCAAGTTGCTAGAGTCAGAATGAGAACATCATACTAAAAAAATGTCAGGATCTGTAATTTCTGCAGACAACATCTAAAATTATTCACAATGAAAATATCCAAACAAAAGAGTAGTTCGAACAGAACTAAGAAGGTCTCAGAACTGAATGGACCACAGCATTTTAAGATTGAGGAACAGATTACATAATTCAATCTCAACTTCGGTCATAAACACCATAATTCACATGTCACCTTTTCAAATGAAGGGGCAAAGAGGCTTGATTGTCCAAAGGCCAGATGAAACAGTTTTCCCGTGTAAGGCAACTTATCCTCGGCTTTTATAAGCATGTCTTGGATTAAGATTGGATCCCTTACTGACACCAAAAGCTGAGTAGGACCTAACCACAGTTTAACAATAGGTCCATACTTTTTATGGCATTCTGACAACACGTCTGAAAATAAAAAAGGATAAGTACACAATTAGTTTATAAATTTACATCCAGCCATAATACTAATCACTACTCAGAGCAAACAGCACATCACTACAAGTGCAAAACTGCAAAAGAACCTGAGTTTGACATTACTGCACAAAATCCCTTTAATATACATTCTAGAATAAGACCCCACCGAGTAAAAGAAAGAAAGAAAGTGATTACTTATGAAAATAACCACAGAATTAACTAATCCATACGGCAGAATATAAAAGAAGAAAAAAAACAACATTCAAAATCCCATATCACAAGACCCCATATTATACTAACTAGCAAAATCCAGATTAATAGACCAAAACCAAACTCCATTTCACTAAAACCAAAAAGACCGGTTCTTTCTTTCTGATAATAACCACAAATTCAACTAATCATGGCATCGAAGGTAAAACTCATATCACATGTCATATATCAAACAAGGTCAATATCACAGTAACACCCATTAACTTGCAAAATCCAAAAAACTGATTCTTTCTGATGATAACTATAAATTCAAATAATCCAGGGGGGGATAAAAAAACAACAACCAGCCAATGATTTCACAGCAAGTCCCAAGTTCCAGTAAAGAAAAGGTTGTGTCAGATTCAAGACAAATAAGACCTTTTGAATGAATTTCCACTTTTACAAAATATTCTTGATTAAGTTAAAGTTGAAAAACAGTTTCTACATAACTGAATAGGAAAAAGCTTATAAATATAAGTTTATGGATCATTGTCATCTGAAAAAAGAAAAAGAAAAGAAATGATCATGGAGAACCCACCAGTGAAGGTGAAATTTGGACGGGAAAAGAGCTTGCAGCCTCCAAAAAACGAGGAAGAGGGAGGCCCAGGAATGGTTCTAGCCCTGCGCCATATCCCAAATAGGCTAAAGAGTCTTCTGAGCAAAAGGGTGGTGACAACAACAAGAGATAGCCATAAAAACGCGTTGAGTTCTCGCGTGGCGAAATCCCTGAGAAGTTCAGAGAAGTGGGGGGAATGAAGAACACCCAACAGAGAGAAGCTGTCGGTGTTGGGGTTGTTCATTTTCTTCTCAATGAAAGAGAAGAGAAGACAAGGAAGAATTGGTTTCAGAGGTTGAAGTTATGAACTTTGAATGTTGACTATGATGCTGTTCTTTCTTAATACAATCTGAGTTTACCTTAATTCAACTGTACATAATTGAATTTTTCTATTCACAGCTGTACATAATTGAAATTGAGGTTTATGAATTAAAGAATCATAAATTTTAGAAATAAGAATTGTAACTTTTTATATTCTTAGGTTTCTTTTATTAGTAAAAGTGTCTAAAATTCTCAAAAACCTTAACTAAAAGTGATTTTTCATAGTATTATTTGTATTATAAATTCATTTTATTTATCAAACATAAAGGAATGCATGTTTTTCTACTTACAATTACATAATGTTCAAAATTGGTTTACATATTATATTTTTAGCGAGACTTAAATCTTTCTGTAATCTTAAATATATATGCAATATGGATTCTTATAAAAATGTATTTATATACTTTATTTTTATTTTTAAATTAAACAACTTTAGCTTATTATTGATATTTTTTCGAATTCTAATAATAAACAATTGTGTGGATCAATTATAAGGTTATTGATTTATGTTGTCATAATATAACATGTTACATTAGTGTTATTAAATTTTAAGATTTTAATCTCTCAATTTTGATTTAAAATTAAAATTTATTTATGTCTTAATACAAGTTAATATTTTCAATCCAAGTGTTATTATATTAAAAACGTTATAAATTAATTATGTTACAATTCAAATATCAATATGGAGAAATAACGGTATTTTACCCTTAAAATTTTTAAAGAATTAAAACTACATCTTATTAAATTACACAAAAGAAATAATTATATTAATACAGAATTAAAAATTACATAATATAAGAGATTCTGATACATTTATTAGTGAAAAAAAGTGCCACTATATTTAAAAATTAATAACAATAAACATAAAAATAATAGAGTATGATTTATAGCATGGAGTTGTTTTTAACATACGGGTGATTTACAGCATACAATTCTGTTTTTAAAAATATAATTAAAAGCAAATCAGAAATATAAGGTACTTACATTGAAATGAAGAGTTTTATTATTACATTTAATATATTAGAAATTTAGACATTTTAAAGGAAAAATAATATTTTTACAGATTGTTTGTAAGAATCACCATTTAGATAGGTTGTTGTATTATCTTAAATTACAAATTTAGAAAATGAATTATTCTCCTTGTATTATTAGTACGAACATAAGTATATATTTTATATTTTGAGTCATTTGATAAAAAAGAATGTTATTATTACAATTATTATCCCAATAAAAACACTTATGAAAATTATAAATAATCACATACATAAAAATCAATTAATAAAAATGAATTAGTATACTTAATTTAGAATAATAATTTTTTATTTGTATATAAAGACTTTTATGTATATAGGCAGAGAGAAAGTTGGATGGGCACGTGGCTGAAGAAGACAAGTGATTTTGGATTTCGGTTGCGTGATGTTATCGACACCTGCAGGATAAGTATGACTTATTTTTAAATAAATATTTTAAATAATTACTACTATTAGATTAAATTAATTGTAAAATATCAAGACATGGTAAAAAAATAATTAAGGTACGATTATAGTATTGTAAGAATAGCGCATGAATTCATTTTGACAGTATTATTTCAAATTGTTTTGGTTTTGAAATAAAAAATCTTGTATTGATTGGATAGAAGGATAAATAATATTTAATTTTTTAAATTAGGTTTGAGGAAGAACATTAATGTATTTGTTTCAATAGTTATCTTTATAATTGTTTATGTTTTAAATTATTAGAATAAATTTAAATTGTTAAATAATCTAAAAAATTTATATGATTTTTTTTTAATTCCTGGTAATAGAAAAAGCCAATATCTAATTGTGGAACTTCCTACATTATATGGAAGGATGACTAACAAATGCCCTTGGTTTCGTAAAGCCTTAAAGGAGAAAGGAGACATTTCATTTTTGTTCCAAAATGGTGGGTCCATTAATTTACTCACCCATGAGATGGATGTTCATTTCCGAGTATCTTGTGACTCTTTAATTTAAAGCGATGTAACTTTCCAAAATATTCTTATAAAGACTTAGAAAATACATTTTATAAGTAGAACTTAATTATATTATTATCAAAAGATCAAGCTATAAATAGAAAATTAGTTAATCAAGTTTTATTTTATAAAAAATTATAATTTAAAAAAAACTATCATTTTTATTTTCTTTGTACTTTTTCTAAGATTTTGACTGATGTATTTATTTTTTTAAGATTGAAGTAAATTAGAATAAGTTTATGTAAAATTTGAAAAAAAAATTAATAAAATAAAATATATAATAAAATAAATGAATTAGTTTTATGGATTTAGTTAAAATTATTAATGGATAAATTAATTTATTATTTATTATTTTGTTTATATATGATATTTTTTTATAATTTATATGGATATTTTTGTATTATTTTATTAAAAGTTGGTACTTTTGTATGTATTTTGGAAGGAAAATGATATTTTCACAACACCATTTGATAATATTTCGACACGGGTCACATGTCACAATGTGATTGGTCCACGTAGAAAACAAAATTAAAAAATTAGAATGACGTGGAAACAGAATTGGAAATGTAGAGAGAGTGTTGCTTCCTCCCACCCATCAAACCTACGAGAGAAGGAGTTCCCTCCCACTCACCCATTGTCGTCGGAGTGTCATTGCTTACGTCTCTACCCACCCACCGTTCCATTTCTGTGCCTCTTCCCTAGAGCGTCGCGGTCCGTTGTCTGTCGGAGTGCCGCCGTGGACGTCTACCCACCCACCGATATTCCTCCCTCCCAGCCACAAAGAAGCGTTAGTGTTGGTCGGACTGTCGCTGTTGAAGGCAACGTTGTAGACACCAAACTTTAGGTGTTTTGGAAACAACGTACTTGGAAGCCATAAGAGGTGCTTTATGAAGGTTGCCTCTGTTGTTTTGGGTAATTCATTTTTTTGTGTTTGGTTGGTTTAGTTTGTTTAAATTTGTTTGGGCATTTATGGATTGTTGTGTTATTCGGGTGTTTTTGGTGGTATGGTTTAATGTGGGATGAAGTTGTTTAGAACATATAGTGGTTGCTGTGGTTTTTTGTGAGGAAAGTATGCATTTTTTTGGTTTGTAAGAGTGAACTAGATGATTGACTGAATAAATACCTTGTAAGTCTGAGTTTGGAAAGAATAGAAGGCTTGTATGCAAATTTGTGCTATATGTTTTCTCTAAACTCTTGGATGATGTTTTGAAATTAGTAGAATTCTGGTTCCTT
The DNA here is from genome assembly GCF_029865625.1 of Vigna umbellata. NCBI lineage: Eukaryota > Viridiplantae > Streptophyta > Magnoliopsida > Fabales > Fabaceae > Vigna > Vigna umbellata. The sequence goes on along the minus strand of NC_142174.1, from coordinate 6,273,442 downwards.
ACTGATAAATGCTAAGTTTGACATTCAAATCTCTTCTAAATGTCACAAGACCATGAGTAAATGATAAGTATAGGTTCCTACATCATTTGATATTGCATAACTTTAGAAATGTTTGGTCATATGGGTAATGGTATTATTTTCTGTTTCCAGGTCATTCTAATTTTTTAATTTTGTTTTCCATGTGGACCAATCACGTTGTGACATGTGACCCGTGTCAAAATGTTGTCAAATGCTATTGTTAAAGTATCATTTTCCATTTTGGAAATAAAACGTAAGTGAATAGTAGTCAGAGAGAGAAAAGACAAAATGTGATTTTGTTGCATTTAAAAAGAAAAAGAGTTTTAAAGAAGGAGAAGGAGTGGTGAATGTAGAGTCTTGAAGAACATTTTTGTTAAAATAAAAACAGAAAAAAAAAGTGTGTAAGGGATATATTGTTTCATGTAAACGGTTTTTTAAAATAGAAGTGATATATATATATATATATATATATATATATATATATATATATATATATATATATAATGGTCTTAAAGATAAAGAAAAGAAAAGATATAACGTATGAGTGATTTTTTTAAAGGTTAGGTCCTTGGAAGATATAAATATTGGAGAGGCATTGGAGAAGAGGGAAATAGACCACCATGAGTGTAGAGAGGAGAAAAGATCACAGTTTCTGCAACAAAGGAGTAGTTAGGCAGCCTTTAAATCAAAAGAAGAGTAAGAGTGTTAGCTGAGAGTGAAGGTAAAGAGAGTTAATCCTATACGTTGTAATTGTACATGGTGTATGTTTTTCATTAACTTTGTATAAACTCTGTGGATTTGATGGTGTAACTCATTCATTGTATTTATATTCATAATTCTTATATGTTTATTGCATTGGTTGAATCTTGTTTTCAATTTCAACATTTTGGTGCACGCTGGTTTCAGTTTAAGCATCTTGGTTGAACCCTGTTTTCGATTTCAACAGAATGATCAACCAGAAAATGTGCCACAGAATGATGTTCAACCACAAGATGAACCAAAAGATCAACCACAGCATCAACCAAAAGATCAACCACAACATCAACTAGAAGATCAACCATAACATCAACCTGAAGATGAAAATTATTATTGTGATTATTAGTCTTAGTTATGTTTAGAATTTGTATGACTCTCTATTAAATAATCTAGAACTTCTTTATAACATTGTTTAGTCATGTAAACAATATTTAAAAGTATTAATGTGAAATGTTTGTTTATGATGATTTAAGTATTATTGTGAAATCTTGTCCAGGTCTATGTGGTTTAATTTTTAATGTCTAAAAATTTTGTCCAAGTCTTTGCCAATGATACAAGGAACACTACATTTCCATTTTGTTTGGTGATTACATACGGATAAATTTGTATGTAATTATATACGGATAAATTTGTATGTAACATTCCCTACAAGCACATTACATATGGGTTTTTGTCCATATGTAACGATCATTACATACGGATTTTGGAGGTTACATGCGGATTTTGGTCGTATGTAACTCCAACTTTTCTTGTAATGGGTGCACCTTGCTTTTAGTTTAAGCATCTTGGTTGAATTATGTTTTACGTTCTAGCATTTTTTTTTTGCTAAGTGCAAACCAAGGTGCAACGAGACAGGTTTGAATTTGGGTTGTTGCAGGGTTTTTGGGTCCTTCCTTGTGAGTGTAATGTCTTCAGATTGTAGTCTTTTCCTATGAGAGTGGTGCTTAGGAGTATGATTTCTCATGCAGTATGAAATAGGGTTTTACTTAAAGTGTTGGTGTTATGCGGTTATGGAGGGAACACGTGTAGGAGTGGGGTTAGGGTTTGCGTATAGGCTGAATAGATGCATCATTATATACACATATATAGTTTGTAACAATGTGAGTTTTCTGTTCGAGAAAGTGTTGCATGTAAGGCTTATCTCATTGAGTTCGGGGTGTTGTGAGAATGAAGTTAAGGGTCATGGTTATAATCTTTCTATAACGTACATGTACTTGAGGGGGGAGTGTGATTTCACGTGAGTATGAGTCATACGCTATCAAGGTGTCTGCAAACAGATTAGGGGTAAGTGACGTGAATATAGGAGTGGTGTGGACATTGTACCCATGGTACTTAAGTGAGTTTTCGTAGGTGTTAAGGGCATGTCGAGAGGTCTGATGGTAGCAACATGTTGTATAAAAGAATGCAGACTTGAGTTCTAAGGAGAACAAGTGTTGTTGGTCACCACGAGTTACTGGCTGGGGATGGTTCGTTGTAACGTAGTAGTGTTTCGTTGTTACTCTAATTTGTTTTGCATGGGTTGAAAGGTTTGGATGTTGTCAAACTATGTAGTGTATGAGACTATAAAATGTGTTGGGGTTTTAAATGCCATGATGACTTTCTTTGCATGAATTGAGATGTTTTGGTTGTTATACCAATAAATGCACTACGAGAGGCATGAACCATGAGTGTGATGCATAAAGCACATGTCTAGACTTAAGCTCACTATCATTCAATACTAGGATAGCCGAGAGATACATATTAGGTGTTAGGGGGAGAAATTGATTAAATGTGTTGATGGAGGGTGAATAAGATGGTGGGAAAGTGTGTTGAGATTTCGTATAGAACTTAGTGTGGGTAGGTTCATGTGGGAAATAAATTTTTGTTTAGGTTTGGGTAGAAGTTAGGTAGGAGTGAGGAACTTGAGTACATGAGAATTTAATTGGTTAGGGCCTTGTATATGTAGAAATATATATTTGCATGCAATTATCATGTGTCTAGGTGCAGACGTAAAAAAGGAAAATCTATATGAAATTCATGGACCCACGTAGGGTCCACTTAGGAAGGTGGAGGGATTCAACCATGTTGTTTCTAGATGCTAGTTATAATTTGGTGTAGTAGTGAAGTATGACTATGTGTTAATTTATCTTGTGGTGTTGAATTGGCATATTGTGTAAGTGTATAACCTTTACATAAATGGCTATGATAATATTTGTTAATCAATTTTCATGGATAGATGTCAAGCTAGATCTCAGTAGTGATCACAGGATGGGTTATATGTGTTGAGATTGTCGATAGAAGGAGCACTGAATTAGGTAAACCTACAATCTCAAAGCTTTTGGTTTTTGATGATGACAACATAATTAATAACACATGTGATGGTTATGTGTTACATGTTCTATTGCTTACATGCTATATGTTTTAATCATTGTGTAAATCTACTTAAAGCATTGAGAACATGATTGTGTTGATACATTGCATTTCACTGTGCTATATAATTGGTTTTATTGGTGAATGCATGTTTGATGTTTTATAGAAGGAAAATCACAAGCACTTATGTTGAACTTTTAATTGTGTGGAAAAGATTAAGTCGACTTCATTATGGGGTGAGTCGATTAAAACTCGTGGCTTTGCACAAACCATTTTCAAAGTGTGCTATGAGATTTTCAAAGTGAAAGTTTTTCAAAACTTTGTTTAACTGTGTTATATAGTCAATTCTATGCAACATGCATTTGACTAAGTCTGTTACAGTTTTGAAATTTTGTTAATGCTTGAATTAAATGTTGCAACCGCTATATTTTTAATATGTTGACCAAGCATTAAATGAGATTCGACTGCATTAATTGTACATTCCATTAACTACATTGATTGCTACTAACTGCTATAACAGAATTGCTATATTCGACTGCATTAGTAGCTAAGTCGATTAAAATGTGTCTGAATTATGAAAATTTATAAATTGACGCTAATTTGATTTATGTAAGAACTTTTGTGAACCTAACAGTTTGTGATATATTTTGCAGAAAGTGCATTCTTACAGAAAGAGAGAAAGAGCTCCAAGAAACAAGAAGCGACCGTGGTGATCATCTACTTGTGGATTATTGAAGAGCAAGTTAACAACACGTACAAAGGCTGATCATTTTTGTACATTGGGTGTAACTGATAGATCAGAGACTACAATCTTATGAAGATTGGATTGAGGTTCCCTGTTGTGATTACAGGAAGAAGAGTGTGTTGCGTCTTGACTTTGAGGGTGGCTCAAAGGGTTTGGACTACAAGAGAGGGGATTCTTGCTGCTAATTTGTTTGTATATGCCTATATTTTGATTAGAGGGTTAGAGAGGTGTTTTATATTTTTGATGGGAGGTCGCTATAAAAGCCTTATTGTAAAAGCCTTGATCATTATAGTGCATTGACTTCGTGTGGTTTGAAGGACACTGGATGTAGGCTTGGCCGAACCAGTATAAAAGCTCAGCGTTTGATCTTTCTATCCCTACACTCTTTTATTCAGTCGACTTCTTACTGTATTCAATCGATTTAATTTCCGCTGCATAAACAAGTCTTTTTCCTTGCGTTCCAAGAATGCTTTTAAAGGCATCCACTTTTCGAAAAAGATTTATAGAAAACATTGTTTTTACATTTCACCAATTCACCTCCCCCCTTTTGGTGTGAGAAATTAAGTCATTCTATTTTCAACAATATGGTTTCTTAACTTGAAACCTAAGATAAGTGATTTCTCTAACATTTACATTGGCATTGGCATGAATGTCACGTGGAGGTGATAGCTATGAGGTGTGGTGGTTATATCTTTGGATTATGTCTTCATTCCATACTTCGGTAAACCGGGATTGTACCTTTCCTCGTGTGAGAGGGTAGACGGGTAAATCTCTTCATCTTTAAGAGGAGGTGGAAGAGATTAATATCTTCGTCCATGATGGGCAGTATAAGGGACTAGGATTCGAGTCTTGCCCTTTTCTCTTTCAGGGGGTAAAAACGGATGAATGTCTCGCTTGTAGGGTTCTAGCTAATGTTGAGCATAATACTGATGGAAGCAGCATTGGAGTTCTGCTCATAAGTCTACGAGGAGCAAGAGAGATAGGTCCGAAGCTGCGGTAGAGGACCACTCAAATCATCTTGTTTTGGTATATAGGAATGATGTAGTGTATATGGAAGATGACATATGTTTATAGAGATGGTTGATATTAGCATGGGTTGTCTTTAAGTGATAGGTTGTGTGGAGCTAATGGGTTCATCATTACTCTGTTTTAAGGGAAAGTGTGGTGTGTTAGTGTAATTATTTGTTATAGTCTTACTATGTATTGATGTGTTCGATGTGATAGGGTTATAATATGAACTTCTCGATTGAGATATAAATGTTGTGTTGAAGTTTTGATGTTTATTTGTTATCTCATCCTTATTTGCTTGTGTTTGTGAGATGATCGTATAAATTATGTTGTTATACGAGAGCAAATAATGTTACAAATAATCCAACAAATTCTTACATTGGCAAGGTTATTGAGAGAATGAAGATTTTATTTTCTTTTGGGTTATTTCAAACATTGTTGACTTTTTCTATTATGTTGAAACGATTTATTGTTTTAAGGTGGTAAACGTTTGTTTTGAATTTCATTTAATGACATTTAAAGGATTTGGATTTCATTTTTTTTATGATTGTTGGTATTGTAATGATGTTAGATTAATTGTTTTTTTTTTCGCAATAAAAACGACTTGGTCGAAACATCCTAGGCTAGGATGTTACACTTGACTGACAATATTATCATCTTAGTTTATCAAAATTTTTAATAGAGTAAGTTTATCTTTTAAACTATTTTTGGGTCATTTTGAAAATTTGCTCGCATGGGAGGGGAAAAATATGCTGGCAAGTGTTTCTTTTGGGTTCAAGACGAATATTTATCTGTCTCTGATCATTAAGACGTGTTCAAATCATTGGTTTAAGTTTCCTTTGCACATGTAAAGTATCAACAAAAGTGAAGCTAGATATTATGTTCATTGATTGTTATGTTATATGATTTTACGAATTGGATGAAATATATGATAAGTTACAATAAATAATGATGTTGATTGTTGGTTAAATTAGTGTTGTCACCACTTAATGAGCCAACCTGTTCCGGTTCATTTAGTGAGCTGAAAAACTTTGAACCCGGCTCGGCCCACCATGGGTTGGTGGGTTAAACAGGTTGGCTCACTGGCTCACTTAATTACAACTTTGTGCATAATCGTCTCAAATAGGTCCTCGTATTTTTTTATCCCAATTAGGTCTTTTTTTGTAAAATTGAGTCAATTTTGACCTTCTCGTTAAATTTAGTGGACAACATTAAAATTTGTGTCTTGACTTGCTGATTGCGCAAATGTTAATGATGTGGCACATTGTGGCTTGCTAACTGGACGAAGTAAAAAAAGGGCACGACGTGGTTTCCTCTTTCTTCACCTCCAATTCCTATTGAGCCTCCCACTTGGCAAGGGCGTAGCCGGTGGTTGACAGTGGAGGCAACGAGAGCCCGGCGAAAGTGCGACGGAGGCGCGACGATGGCGCAAGGGCGCGTTTCTTCTTCTTCCCTCCGTTCTGATTCGTGGAGCGAGTAGGAAGCTTTCTTCCCCTCTTGCTTTTCTGATTTTGATTGGGTTTTAGGGGTTACTATTCGTTATCTATTTTTTGCAAATTAGGGTGCTTGTTTATCTTATTTTTTGTGGATTGAAATGCGTTTTGAAGTTTCCCTGTTGCGATATTAAGGTTAGGGTTCAGATTGAGAATGTTAAGGTATTGCGTTTGGAAATTTCTTTTTTGGGTTCTGTTTGCACTGTTATGGTTCGTGAGTGTTATTGATAGTTGCGCCAGTGGATTAGCCATTGGGGCTTTCGGTGGTTGGCGGAGTCTTGGAATTTTTTTTATCTTTGTTCTTCTACGGGGTATTTTATGTCGCACTTCAGCGGTTGGTTCCCATTTCAAGTTTTCGTGCTAAATTTCATCTTCCCTCCTTCTTTGAAATTCAACGTTTCTCTCATTCCTTCTTCAATTTCTTGTGCAATTTCTAGGTACTGGCTATTTCGGTCACAGTTTTATCTATTGTAAATGAATTTAGTTTAAGTTAATTCATTATTTGCATTTGAAATTTTGATTCTGGGAGTTAGCGTGTAACTGAAACTTCTTTTATGCTACCAATTATGAATGAAAATGTGTTGCATTGTCAATTGAGTTGTTGAAGTGATTTGTTTTCTGCATATTCTACCTCTACATCTAGGTCATTTAATCCTGCTCCCCTTTATTTGTGAATTTTACAATATTTGGTGAAAGATTTGTTGATGGTGCAAAGGTGTGTATATTTATTGGATTTTCACTGTTTTGCTCTCTTTTTCCTCACTTTTGATGATGGAGCATAAGTTTTATGAAGTCCTTTTGTCATTACGCATCAGTCAAGTTTCCATCTTCCTTTGTGAAAATGCAATTATATAATGAGTTTATAAAACTTTGTGAGAGCTTTTGTTATCGGTCTGTGTGTGAATGGGTTTGTCAGTTAAGAGGTGGGGATTGGCCTGGAGAACTGGTTGTCAACGAGGGAGAGGTAGGAGAGGAAAGGGATCTTACCCATCTTTGTCTTTCCCTTTTTCTTTTTTATTTTATTTTATCCGGCCATTGTGACTTTGACGGAGAAATTATATGGCAACCGGAAGAGCAAAGGAGAAGGAAGAGAGAAAAACTTTGGAGACTACTGGATTCCATGGCACTAGAGAAAGAGCGAGGGAGTAACAAGATCCAACGGGACACTTAAAATAAAATAAATTTCACCACACAGAGCCACGTCATTAAAAATTGCATAGTCAGCAAGCCAAGACAGAAAAATTTTAACGTCGTCCACTAAATTTAACGGCAAGGTCAAAATTGACTCAATTTTATAAAAAAAAGAACCTAATTGGGATAAAAACATACAAGGAAGGACCTATTTGAGATGATTTTGTACAAATAGGGACCTCTGAAATGATTAAACTTTTTATTTTAAATCCATTTTTTTTTGTAATTCAAATTTAAATGATTTCACTCTAAAATGATGCTAAACTCCAAAAACAATTCAAAATAAAAAAATTAACATACAACTCAAATGTAATCCAAAAGTAAACTTAAAAAACGAATAAATAAGTTTATAATATTGATAATTTTTGTATTACTTGTTCATTTATAAGATTAGAGTCTTGAATGGATAAATTTATAATATTTTACTCTCTTGAAACATCTTTTTCTTTATTTCCATTTACAATACAATAAAAAAATGTTAACAAATAATATTGAAACACAAAATAATAAATAATTAAATTAAAATAAGTGGGTTAGTGAGACAACTCGGCTCACCACAGATTCAACCCGAGTAAACCGAGTTCTAAGTAAGCCAGGTTGAAAATTGGTCCGTATAAAAAAAAAATAGTTTTTTCAAACCCAAACCGGTCCGAACTCGTGGTGGACTGGGTTAGCTCGGGGTTGTAATCCATTTTGACAACACTAAGTTAAATATTGGTTTGATGTTATGAGTGAATGTGAGACTAGAAAACAATTTGAGGATAGGTATATTAGGATTTTATATTTATAGACGGTTTAAACCTTTTTAAAAAGATTTTATATTTATAGACTGTAAAAATAAATCAATTTATATAAATTATTTGAATATTATGAATTAATTAGTAAAAGTATTAATACTAATGCAACTATATAATAAGGATATTACAAGCAAATGAGCCGCGGACAAAAGGAAAAGAAAGGTTTGCAAATCTTAGGTTGTTTTTTTTTAAAGAAAGGACTTGAAGAAGTTGGAGAGAATGAATTTGGATCAATTTATAGGTGATATTTGTGTTGATTTTATTAAAAGATCTGGAGGTGATGATTAAATCAATTTGAATATAAAATTTATGAAAATTTGTTAGGAAATTGATGGATGTAACATTAAAAAAATTAAGATTACAAAATTGTCTTTATATTAAAAGAAATATAAAAAAAGAAATATCAAATGATATTTAAATGATTTAGACTTATTTTATAATTCTTTTTAATGAATACTTTTTTTACGGAAAAATATTAATTGAGATAAATGAATAATACAAGATTCTTGCAATACGACACATTGTTTTATAACAAACCAAAGCTTTGGATTCAATTTAAAGTTGACCAAGGATTGTCGACCCAAAAACAGTGGGTGAAGGGTGTTCGATATACATATAGAACAAATAGTGTTAGTATGTGGTCAATTAGTTACTACAATTTAAAAACTATCCATTGCCATATATGGTCATGTTATTGCAACTATAATTATATATTTGGGAGTAAAAATGATAAAAAATAAACATAAAAAGCCATTACAGGAATGACATGCTAGGAGGAAATTTAAACACAAGGAGGGAAAATTCTTCCATTATTAATTTGGATATGAAAAATTATTGCAAAACTGTTATTATAAGAGGATAAGGATACTTTAACAACATTTTTTTGACAATATTTTAGCATCGATTACATGTCATTCTATTCTACAAATCTACGTGTCATTTTAACATCATCTACATTGTTGTTACTCCACAACAGCAAAAAGTGTGTGAGTTTTAGCCGTAAAATGTGATTATAAAATCATTTTTAAGGTTTTTGGTGGACCAAGACGTGAAACCATTCTTTTTAACAATGTTATAATTGTTAGAGTTTCACCGTATCAGTACTTCAAATTTTTGACAAGACTTGATATTTACTTTTGTGGGGGTAACCTTACACTATTATAACCTTCTCTTCATGTTACACTATGATTAACCCCAACTCTTGACAAATAAGCAAGCCCAAAATCATAAATATTATAGTAAACTGTCATTCTACTCATTCAAGTTGTGTTCTTTTGAAAGGAAAGATATGAGGAAGATAGAAAACAAAGTATTTGGATGAATTTGAAGATAAAATTTGTATTGTTTTCTTTAACTCTTTCCTGTATAGCAGAGTGAAATACTCCTATTGTGGAGTAACATCAATGTATTTCCTTATAAAAGTAGTTTTCAATAAATTTTCATATCCAAATTAATAATGGCAGAACTTTCCTCTTTCTCTTTGTGTTTAAATTTGCTTATAGCATGTCATCCTTGTCATGGCTTTTTATGTTTAATTTTTTTCATTTTCACTCTCAATAATATGACTAGATAAGAGCAATAAATGGTTTTTAAATTATAATTATTAAGCACATATTAATATTATTTGTATTTTATGTGTATCGATCAATGGTTTACGATTTCAGACCAATCTTCATTGGTCAATCACTATTCTCTGATTACCTTTAGTTGACCATTCTTCTATCACCACCTTTGAGTGACCACTCTAGACTGATTACCCTTGGCCAATCGCTCTAAGTTAATTTTAGTCGATTACTTTAAAAATTCTAAACCAATCACCCTAGGTCGAGCACCTTGGGTCGACCACCCTTAATCAATCACTCTAGTCCGAGAATCCTCAACTTTGATTTCTTCTACAAAAATATATTGTGTTGTAGAAAGTTATTCATTAAAAAAAAATTCTAAAATAGTTCTAACTCATCTAAATATTATTTTATATCACTCACCAATAACAATTTGATAATCTTACTTTTTAATTTATTAAAAAAAAATTAACCTATCACATATATGAAGACTTTATTCTTAAATTCATTCCACCATCACCTTAAATCTCCTTTAAAAAAACAAATTTGATTCTCAAATTCATAAAAATTCATTCTCTTCATACCTTAAAGTCTGAATAAGCAAATAATATCTTTTATTCTTAAAAGTTAGTTAGTTTGAATTTGTTTTCATAGTCTCAAAAGCGAAGATAAAGTTTTATTTTATTCTTAAAGTTACGCATTTCTAACATTTTTCTATATATTTTTAATAAGAGTTTTACAAAAGAAATTATTTTAATAAACTTTTATCCATATTTATACTTTTAAAATAATTTTTTATTTGTTTTACTTAAAATTCAGCTCTTAAAATTTACGTCATATTATCTTATTCAAATAAAATGTGTCATTGTATAAAAGTAGTATTATAAATACATTCATATGTTGTAATTAAGATTTACACATCTCTTTAGTTTTAATAAAATGATAAAGTTGCATAGATTATTGTACGCACAGATAGTCTAAAATATCTCCAATCATAAAATATATATATATATATATATATATATATATATATATATATATATATATATATATATATATATATATATATATATATATATATATATATATATATATATATATATATATTTGGGAGACAGTGTCTACTTGACATTAAGATAATGTCGGCTCCGTGCTGTGTTATCTGTAATTAGCAATGAAGTGTATTAGAAAAATGTTGGCATGGATTAAAGTATTTAATTAAAGAATCATATGTCATTACAGTATTCACCAATAGCAACAAAATAATAATATGTTTAAGTCTGTTTTGATGCAAGTCTCGTTGTTATAAAGCTCTATATCACAAACTAATGTAATTATTTTAAGGAATACAAAGAAGAATAATAAGAAAAAAATTTAATCATAATATTTATCAATAGATTTAATAGAAAGTTAAAATTTTCTAATATTTATTAACGAATTAAATCGTCCATAATTTTTGATAAATATTCATTAATAAATTTAAGTTGTCAATAATTAAAGATAAATATTTATCAATAAATTTTTAATTATCATTATTGAAACATTTTTTTAATTCATTGGTAAAATTTATTAATAAATATTTTACAGCAAATTTTTATTGATAATTCATTAGTAAACTTAAGTTATTAAAGAATCTATATTATTTGTGATGAGTTTTATGCTATTACTAATATATATATATATATATATATATATTATATATATATATTATATACACATCTTAATTTTAATTATTAAGTATTTTGACTTGAAATTATTGTCTATTAAGAATATTATTTGTAAACATATTTTCATTCTAGATAGCACAAAAACAAATTATTTTTAAATTATAATATAAAACTACAAGAATCATTAATTATAATTTTATTATTTTTTTGGATAGTTTGTCATATTTTCCACTTTTTGAAAAACTCGTATATGAGAAAAAATATTATAAAATATATTGTCAACTCCTTATGTCATGGTGATTCATGAACATACTTACAGAACTTGATGTATGAATATCTTTTAGTTTCTCATTATTTAATGTCTCAACCTACTATTTAGGTAATCACTAAAATGACTAAAATCGTGAAATCTTATTTTTTTTTAACGAGTTATTATACTTAATAATATAACTATATCAGAAATAGAACGAAATCAACAATAATATATATATCATAAATTTGTACTTAAGTAATGATAGATACAATTTTGTTTAATATTGTGAAAACAAAAATAAAATTATGAAGGAGATTTGTGATATTATAATTGAATTGTACAAATTAAATCACTTAGATAATTTGAATGAGTCCATATCAATGATAAACTATATCATGATTTTAAGTATTTTATTTTTTTAGTATTTAACAACAAATTCCAACGTAGTTAAATATGATCATGCAAAGTTTCTACTCCGTAATTTACATAATTCTTAATACCCATTCATCAGCAAAAGGTACAACATGTGAAGAAATCGAAGAAATCTATTGCCATTCACAATTCCATAGCCTCATCATGTGTGAGATTTATACTAAAGATAAGATCTTGAAGGTGGTGAGAAGGTATATAGTAATGATGAAGACTAAAAATATTATGACAATCAATACATGTTTTAGGAGAAACATTGTAAAAAGTATATACATCAATTGCATCAACAAGTCAAGAAGAACTTGTGATGATGTGACATCACAAACATAATCATATGTCAAAGAAAGATTTGAAAATCCTTACACAACATAACATCTTAGTATATTAGATTTGATTTATTATTACGTGAATGTTATTAAAAAAATCCTTAAATACATAAAAAAAAATCTCACTTAAAAGGAAAAAAAATCTAGATGTTCTACATTTTTCTTGAAGATTTTGGAGAATGAAGGTAAAGAGAGAACGATTGTTCTATTTGTACCACGTGAATCACTAACTACACCCACTCGTTCTTCTACTTCTTTTTCCTTTAGCCCAACTACTTTATCACAATTGTCACTCAAAATTTCTAGTTTCACTCCTCTTTTCAATACAATTTTCACATTCTTTATAGTTACACAATTAGTTTTAAACCTATAATATACATATCAATTATTTAAATTTTAAACGTAACTTAATTAATTTCACCCACTAATATCATGACCTCAATTTCTAGCATGTCACACATACATGTGATCCGAATCATGCCAAGTATAGATATTTGGATTTTCAAATGATATTAATTCATATAAGTACTCTTAATCATTGATATTTAGATGCATGTATTGTGGAAATTTGGCATAAGAAATTCAGATTGATGCACTGAGACTAGATTCACAACAATGTACAATGCTACGTATCAATTCACAAAAAGTTCAAACCACTATCACCCTCGGTGGGATCTGAATCAGGGTGTCAGCTTCCATTAAAACGGAAAGTTGTAAAAAAAAATCCAAGATTGTTCAGACAATAATACACAAATAAAGATATATAGAGATAAACTTCATCATTAATTAATATCTATTTTAATTTATAATTAGTAGCGGGTGCTTACAAAACCAAGCTAATTATTAGAAACAAACCTTATTCATTTTCTTTAGTAACGATTTCAAAACTGTCATAAAAAAATGTAAACTTTTTATATAGTTTGTAATTATGATGGTTGCATCATTTCGTTGTATTAATGAAAATACAAGGTGACATGCATGAAGAAAAATAAACAAATGAAAAAAGCCATCAAACTTTTAAAATAGGATCAAACTTTTTATCAAAATTATTTCGATTATGAAATCGAGATTAATGACTAAATATATGTCCTAAAAAATCCAACTTCTTGTCTTTGTTAAAGTTAATCCTGATTACTCGATCAAACTAAAAGGTTATATGCAAGTATTTCGATGTCAAAGTCACTCCAGATTTAGCTGTTTGAGTAATTAATGCGATTTTCTCTTTACTTCAAATTTGTATTTACAGTTTTCGGAATGAATTTCGGATTAATGATAATATATTTGTGACTCAATTGCTGAGAATCACACTTTACTTTAAAATAATTAGTGTTATTAATAATTTCGTAATACTCAAACGATTTGACCCATCAATAATATATGATTATCCGGACTCTCGTATAAACTTGACCGTAGAGTCATACAGTACAAAAACTAAATAAAAGTACAATTATTAGATTTTGTGATAGATACTAGACATTGACAAAACAGATAACATGATCATAAAAGAAATGAAAACACAAGAAAACAAAAAAGCCTTCTCTATTCACATTTCAACTAGCTCTTATGGTTATCACTCTTTCTGTTAACTGTTAGATTTGAATGGAGGTTCAGTGGTGACATTAATGACAAGTGAAGAGATGTTGTTGGAATCTGGATTATTTGCTTGAAGCATTGCACCCTTTAAAGGTAAGGGAATATCCTCCACCACTTTGTTTTCCACTTCTTCTTTGTGCTTTCCCCAAAGAACTGAATATAACCCTATAACGATCAAGATCGCACCAACCACACTGCACCCAAAGTCAAATTCATTCTCCAACAAGATTAGTGCATCATTATTAGGAATCAAAGATCTTTCTTTTTTTAAATAATTCTTAAATTTATGCTTTAAACTTCTCTTCAAAGTTTCAGAAAGAGTCACGTTTCATCATAAATAACTTATATATGTAATAGGCCATCATCACTTAAACTAATAACTTGGGAAACCTTTTTTTATAAACAAAAGCTTGTTTATTCATGCTACTTGTACTAGTTTTTTTTTAAAAATAAGATCACAATGGTGGCCCTAATATATATGTTTTCTCTTTCTCTGTGTATAATCTTTGTGGTACAGAAAAGGTTGTGTTTTTTTCTTAAGGTAAACGATTTATAGATGTAATTAGGAGTTAATCTTATGCATTTTAAATATTAGTGTTAAATATTGTTCTTTGGGATAAAGAAAAGGTAGTAAGTAACTTTCATTGAACATTCTTTGTTCAAATGGGTATATTAAATCTTAATTATATATATATATTCTCCCGAACGGGTTTAGGGTTCATAATTTGTCTCCATTATATATATTCTTTTAGTTGTAAGATTTTGTGTTAAATATATACCTTGGATTCCGTTGATAGAATTTAAGAGACAATTTTGTCACAACATGCAAAAATACATATAGTTAGTGCGAGGCAAAAGCCAACAAGGCCAAGCAAAATTAGTTGTTTATTTTTTTATTTTTTTTTGGTATGATACAAATTATTAAAGATATTGCGTGGTTTTACTTAAGTTTTCGTGCATAGTTGACCTAATTTAATTTGAAAAATTGTTTTTTTTTAATACTTTCATTTAAAAGTAATTATTTTTGTGAGAAAGGGTTTCCATTGATGAGTAATATAGAAGGAAAAAGAAGAAATGAATGATGATAGAAATTTACCCTCCAAGAAAAATGTGTTCTGCAAGGATAAAGGAACCCATGATGGCTACAATGATCATCATGAGAGGGCTAAATGCAGTTGCAAAAACAGGCCCTTTCTTCTTAATCACCAACCCTTGAACATAGTATGATATGCTTGATGTAACAATCCCCTAATACAAAATTATTAAACTAATATTAGAGAAAGAACCTAAGTAAGCTATTAATTATATTATAAAAGCATCCAAAAATAAAAGTGTTTATTCTTACAGCATATGCAGCAGCAAGCAAGTTCATATCCCACCCAATACTCCACACTGATGGATCGTGTTCCATAACAAAAGTAACAGCAATAGCTTGAATAGTGCCTAAGAAGCACATCAGTGATGTCAGGCTTAGCTGGTGATTTTTGTAGGTTTCAATAGCTTTGGCCTGTTCAACAAAACATCAAAAATAATCATTCTTCATTATGTACTGTCAATACAAACACAAACATACAAAACAAAACATAATTAGTGCTTAAATTTTACTTAAATAAATCATTAGTGAAAAAAATATATTATGACAAACTATAGATGTTTTGGCAGTCATAAAAAGTCTATGCATTTTTGATACAGCAGAAAAATAAGTCATAATAAATTCGCAATCTATAACCTTTTCTGTTATATAGTGTAATATATCCAATCTACTCTAAAATACTTTCGGATCTTTCGGTTAAAAGTCATTAATATTTAAGTGATATTATCTTTGGATCTTGAAACAGGACTCAAAGTTCACTTAGGAGAAAAGAAATCTTAATTTTATTCCATTTTATCTTACAAGATTCACTATTCCAATACCCCCGAATAAAACCCACTATCGGAATACCCCTAAATAAATAAATTTAACAATTTTGAACAAATTTCACCACAAAATACTTCTTAAAAAGAAAGAAAAAAATCAGCTTTTCTATGAGATATAATTAACTTAAGAAAAAAGTTAAAAGTAATTCTTTGAGAGAAGTTATATGAAATAGTTTTAACAACTTAATTCATGCAAAAATTAATTTTAATCAATGAAGACGCTAATTTGTTGCAATGGAAAAATTTGTTGAAATAAACTTTAAGACTTCATGAGAAGAGAAAAAATGAATCTCTCAAGTGAAGTGATAAAAGATAGAGAAAGAAAAAAGACTAATACTTTTGTTTGGTTTAATATATTTAGAAGTGGTCTTACTTGTAAAACAAAAAGGCATGCCCAAGCAAGTGTAGCAATGATTAGGAAAATGGAGCCTATGAGCCAATCTTTGTCCGAAGGTGTTGTTCCGTTATTTGTTGTTGTTGCATTATTGGTTTGGTTCTGATGAAGGGCATGTTTGGTCCAAACCATTTCCACCAGAGGTCCTTTGTACAAGGTCATCACCATGGCCCCACCCACAGTCACCATTGTTCCCACCACCTTTGCTTGGCACCTCACCTTCTTCATGTTCAACTTCTCCATCCTTCAGTTTCAGTACATGAAATCATCAAATTTACCAAAATCTTCATTACAGAACTAAAAATTGATGTTTTTGTTGCAATTAGGTCAAGAGATACACTTTAAATTAACTCAGTCCTGTAAAACGGTCAATGTATAATACGAGATTTACACTTCCTTCTATACTATAAATTCGTTTTATTTTACACATCGATATTCTGAAATTAAATTAGGTTTAAAGTTGAGTTTTTAACCTTATCTTCAGTATAAATGGAATTTCAAACCAATTATCTTAAAGTTTTACCTGCATAGAACTGCCATTATAAAAGTCATGGCAGGAAGCACATTACTCATTGCACATGAGAAAGTTGGAGATGTTAATTTCAACCCAGCATAGTAGAAGTTTTGATCAATCACAGGCCTGTTAATAGAGTAGCAATAAGCAACTTATTCGTACATTAATGAATTTAGTTCTTTATATATATAGAATTATGGAACTAACCCAAGTAGGGCAAGGATGAAAATTTGCATGAAAATTCTGAATGTGATCCTTGGTTGAGCTTTCCTGTGGAAATTGAAACCAGGCATTAGCATTAAGGTTGTTGTTTTGATTAAAAAGCATCATATGCATATGTTTGTGCTATGATGAACCTTTCAAAGATGAAGGCAAATGGAGCTACGACAGCAGTGGCAATGGCATGGCGATAAACGACAAGAACATAATGGCTCATTCCATGGTTGAGGGAAACCTTGGTGATGATGTTCATGCCGGCATAGCCAAATTGCAGAGCAATCATGGCAAAGTGGTGTTTGGAGTTCTCAAGGAAGTTTGCACAATATCCAAGCCTTTGAGTGACCATTTTGGTTGCTGTTTTTGGAGAATTTTGAGAGAGGCTAGTTTTGATGAAAAGAGTGAAAACGAATAACCAAAATGAGACTAGTGTAGCATAAACAACACTTGAAAGAATCAAGGATTGTGTTTCTTCCTAGGAATAGCAAGTGAAGGCACCTAGTATTTATACCAACATGGAATCAATTGTCTACGTCATATCATTTTAAATATGATGGCCTTTCTTTTCTAGTGGGATGGACGTAGGAATCAATTTCATGGGCAGGTCAATATCCATATACTGGTGCCTGTAAATGTTTCCAATTTTAAATTAATTAGTCATAAAATTAATTATATATATTAAAAATAGATATTAATTTGGATGTTTTAAAATATATTAAAAATACTTTTCTTTTAATACACTAACACCTTATAATTGAATATGAGTATAAAACTTATTTTTATACTGAGTGTATGTTTTTTTTTCATTAACAAATCCCATTATGTATAATTGAATCAAGGGTATATAATTTCTTCCCTTATCCATGCTAAAATGAATTGGATTCTGAACAAAAAAATAGGTTGGATAAAGTTTACTTTGATGATTTCAATGTTCCAAAACCAATTGAGAATATCTCACTAAAAGTAAACCAGTAAATTAAAGCGAAGAACACCGACCAAACTTCCATGTATGGGTTAAGAAAACAAGCTAAGTTCATTTGAAAAAAAAAAGGTATATATTTAGAATAATGATTTCGTTTCAAAATGTTCCATGGGAATAATTTGAGCATATCTAGTTTGTGAATCTCGACGGATTTTGAATTAATTATTTTGTAACCTTTTTCTATTAGTTATTTGTAAGTGACCCGCTTCTCTAAGCATTCTCACAAAATTAACTAGTGGAGGTTATAATAATTGATAGTACTTTTTGTAACATTCGACTATTTAATTATTTTTAAATTAAGATTTGTAAAGTTTTACGTAAAGAACCGGAAAGAATCAAACTTCAAATATTTTAGAACTTTTTTTTTTAATGAAGAACTAATGTTATGGCCCCAGAGAAATGAGACACTGGTGGAGATTAGTTTTCCGACCTTTTTTTTGAAATTACATACCTATTAAAAAAATGGAAAATATGTTTTGGTGAAAAAATATAAAATTTTAGTTTATAAACTCTTAATGACTAAAAATACATTTTTCTTGTCACTATGTTATTAATGTGAAATATTCATCACTTTTTACGATGACTTGATATATTAATGGAATTTTTTCTTCTAAATTATTTTTTCTCTAACCTTAAAATCCGACATATGCTTAAGAGATTCAAGCCTAATTATCCTCAAAGCAACGAAAGGGTGGTTTTATATAATGTTAAGATCCGAATATTACACTAAAAAGTTAAATTATTTAAATGTTGTCCATATATGAGTTGAGTTCAAGTTCAAATAAATGACTAAATCAAATTGAGGTTGGGTAAGAAAAAGGGTAAACTCATCCCTTAATCATATCTTATTCTTCTTATTCTAGGGTACTATTTTAGAAAAAAATATATTACTAAATAACATTCCTAGAATAATTATTTTAAATTGTACTTTTTATATTTTGAAATAATAATTATATACATTATTTATATTTTAGAATCATCATTCTAAATGTATTTTAATATAATTGATTAATCATTATAAAATCCAATTAATATTATTTTTATTTAAAATGCATTTTGACTTCAAATTATTGAAATGACGTCGTTAGCAATAATTATTGCATTTGACATTTTTTTTAAGCAAAGTAAGATTTTGAATGTTAAAATCTCTATCATTTCTCGACTAGGGAACTTATTTCAGTACATTCAATCTCTAACTAAAAATAGAGATTAATTTAGAATAATCATAATAATAAAATTTTGGTAGCTAATGTTAGAGATAAATTTAAACTTTAATTCACAAATTATTTATAACTTTTTATTAATAATAAAGACATACTAATAAATTTCAGATTATAAAATTGTGTTTAACTTAATCAATTGACTAATTATTTTTTTCTCTAAATTTCATTGTTATTTAATACTTTTATTACCAAAATGTCAAATTTTACTAGAGATTACTTTTGAAATTATCGAAACTTTTAGCCTCTGTAATTACAAAGGTTTTAGTTTAATTGGTTCTGTTACAAGGATTTTCATAACCGTCACTACTTCTTGGGGTTTTGCAAAACCATTGCTATTTATTGGGGCTTCCAAAACTGCTGCTACTTACTGGGAATTCCAAAACTGTCACTATGTACTGGGGTTTATTAGTGTAAGGGCAGAAACGGAAAAACATAAGTGGGAGGGGTAAAAGTGAGAAATCACAATCAGAGTTAGGATTAAGTAATAATCCCACGTGCAAGGAAGAGAAAGTTGAATCCAGAGACTTCGAGAAAGAGGGAGAGCGAGAGTGAGAGCTCGAGAATGGGAGAAAACTAGGGTTCTTAACCCTTACGAGATTCAGAGATGAAGATGATCAGAGTAGAGAAAAATGGAAAGCAAGCACACATACAAGGTACTGAGTAACATCTAAACTGTATTTCTGTTTTAAGTTTGCTTTTATAGCTGTTCTGATACACTGAATCTGTTTTGTTTTTTTTTATTCTAACACTCCTCCTAAACAAAAACGTTTAATCGAACAAAAACACGATTTTATTGAAGAAAAACACTTGTTTCACCGATTCAATCGGTGAAAATTCTTCTCCTGTGATTCTGAGCCTTTTGGACCGATTAAAATCGGTACAAACACTTTCTCTGTAGCATACGAGCACTTTCCACCGATTAAACTCGGAGAAAGCTCTTCCTAGGTTGATCTCCTCCTCTCCGGCGGAAACCCTAGGTTTTCGCCCTCCTTCTGGTGCGATCTTCACCGATCTCAGCTCGCACCATCCCAATCTGCTTTCTGAGCGACTGAAAACGCTCCTTTTAAGTGCTTTGGTGAGTATATCTGCTAGTTGGTCTTCGGATCTGCAGTGTACTACATCCAGTCTACCACTACTGACTTGTTCTCTGATGTAGTGAAATCGGGTCTCGATATGCTTGCTCCTGCCGTGAGATGCAGGGTGCTTAGCAAGATCTATGGCTGACTTGTTGTCAACAAGCAGCTTCACTCTTCCAGTTAGCTCGATTTTCAACCCTTCCAATAGGAAACCCAGCCAAGTTGCTTGGCAAGTAGCTTCACAGGCAGCTATGTACTCTGCCTCACATGATGACAAGGCAACCACTGGTTCCTTTCTGGAACTCCATGAAATTGGTGTTCCTCCCATGAAGAAGATGTAACCAGCAGTGCTCTTCCTATCCTCCTTATCACCACACCAATCTGCATCTGAGTAAGAAGTGATTTGCACTTCTTCCTCAGTCTCTCCTCTTCCCAACAGTATTCCATAAGAGTGAGTGCCCTGCAAGTATCTTAGAATGCGTTTGACAGCATTCAAGTGTGACAATCTGGGGCATTCCATATACCTACTCACCACTCCAACACTGTAACTCAAGTCAGGCCTTGTGTTACAAAGGTATCTCAAACTCCCAACAATACTTCTGTAAGCTGTTGGATCTACAGCTTCCTCATCTGGCTCTTTCTCAAGTCTCAACCCCACTTCTGCTGGGGTGTTGGCAGCATTGCAGTCAACCATTTCAAACCTTTTTAGTAAATCTAGAACATATCTGGACTGATGCATCACAATTCCACTTTCAGTCTCAGTAAATTCTATCCCAAGGAAATAGCTAAGCTTTCCCAAATCACTCATCTCAAACTCACTCAGCATTTGAAGTTTGAAATCTGAAATTAACTCCTCACAGCTCCCAGTAACTAATAGGTCATCAACATATAGGCATACAATTAGCTTCTCTTGTCTGCCACTGTGTTGGCAGACCTTCACATACAATCCGTGTTCTGACACACACTTCTCAAAGCCAATATTGTTCATGAACCCATCAATTCTCTGGTTCCAAGCTCTTGGAGCCTGTTTAAGCCCATAGAGAGCCTTTCTCAGCCTGTACACCTTGTCATGCTGCCCTTTAACCTCAAATCCCAGTGGCTGTACAACATACACTTCCTCTTCCAGCCTTCCATTTAGAAAAGCTGACTTCACATCCAACTGGTGTAGTGACCAGTGAAATTTAGTAGCTAGAGACACCACCAACCTGATTGTCTCTACCCTGGCCACAGGAGCAAAAACTTCACCATAATCAACTCCAGCTTTTTGTAGAAAACCCTTAGCAACCAGCCTTGCCTTGTGCCTTACAACAACACCTTGTGGATTTATTTTTGACTTATAAACCCACTTTAATGCTATGGGTCTCTTATTAGAGGGCAGATCAACCAACTCCCAGGTCTGATTTCTCTCTATAGAGTCAATCTCTTCCTGCATTGCCTTATACCACCTTTCATCCTTCACTGCATCATCAAATTCAACTGGTTCTGCTTCTGCTATTAAAGCAAAGTGAACAAAGTTACCTTCTGATGTGAGTGTGGCCTCATAGGATAAGTCATAGTCTCTTAGATGTGCTGGCAGTTGTGAAACTCTTGATGACCTTCTCCTGCTGTCATCTCTTCTCTCCCCTGTCTCCACTGTTTCCGCTGTTTCTTCTCCAGCAGTGACATCTTCCAGATTAATGGTTGATGCTTCCTGCTCACTTGTCTCCCACTGCCACACTCCAGCTTCATCCACTATCACATCTCTACTGATGCACACTGCTCCTCCTTCTGGATTATACAGTTTGTAACCTCCAGTGGCATTGTATCCAATCAAAATCAGTGGCACTCCCTTGTCATCCAGCTTCTTTCTCAACTGGTCCGGTATATGCTTGTAGCATATAGAGCCAAAAATTTTCAGATGCTTAACATCAGGTTTCACCCCTGTCCAAGCTTCCTCGGGTGTCAAGCCATTTAGTCTCTTTGTTGGAGACAGATTAAGGACATATGTGGCTGTCAACACAGCCTCTCCCCACAGAAAATTAGGCAACTTTTACTCTTCAGCATACACCTAACCATATTTAATATGGTTCTGTTTTTCCTCTCTGCTGCACCATTGTGCTGTGGTGTATAAGGAGGGGTAACTTCATGCACTATCCCTTCCTTTTCACACAACTCTTTAAACTCAGTGGAGGTATACTCTCCTCCTCCATCTGTCCTCAACACCTTAATCTTCTTCTCACACTGCCTCTCA
Organism: Vigna umbellata; assembly: GCF_029865625.1. Classification (NCBI taxonomy): domain Eukaryota; kingdom Viridiplantae; phylum Streptophyta; class Magnoliopsida; order Fabales; family Fabaceae; genus Vigna; species Vigna umbellata. Next base: position 6,250,703 of record NC_142174.1, on the reverse strand, counting down.
ACAAGAGATTTAAATTTCACAAATGTCTGCAGCACCTCACCCTTTCTCCTAATCAAATAGACCCAACATTTCCTGGTCCAGTCATCAATAAAAATTAGAAAATACCTGCTGCCTCCAGGTGTTTCTACTTGGATAGGGCCACACACATCTGAATACACCACTCCCAATTTCTCTGTTGACTTCTGGGGTAAGATTTTCTGAAAACTGCCCCTAGTCTGCTTGCATTGGACACACTCCTTGCACACTGTTTCAGGAATTTCCACTGTAGGCAAGCCACTCACCATATTTTTCTGGCTTAAAAGTGATAAATCTCTGAAATTTAGGTGTCCAAATCTGAGATGCCATAGCCATTCTTCTCTGTTTTCTGTTGCAGTAAAACAGTGGTGTTTTACTGCACTCATTACCACCCGAAAGGTCCTGTTTTGTGACAGCTGAGCCTGCACCACCATCTTCTTATGCTGATTGAAAATGCTGAGACAGTTATTCTCCATTTTCATCACATATCCCTTCTGTAACAGTTGTCCCAAGCTTAGCAGATTTGTTTTCAGCCCTGGTACATACAGTACCTCTTCAATTATCACTTCTTTTCCCTCTGCATCTCTCAGGACAACTCTCCCAGATCCTTCTGCAGTCAAACTCCTGTCATCTGCAAACCGGATCTTCCCTTGTGCAGCTCCTTGCATTTTCACAAACCAGTCCTTCCTCCCTGTCATGTGGGTAGAGCAGCCAGAATCCAAATACCATGTTGTGCTCTCTGGCTGCTCCTCTCCTGTATTGGCCATCAACATCACAGCCTCTGAATCAGACTCCTCCTCCTGGGCCAGATTAGCCCTCTTCTTGGGTTTGTTTTTAGCACCTTCCCCTTTCCAGCACTCTTTTGCATAATGCCCAAGTTTTTGGCAATTATAGCATTTCACCTTCTTCTTGTCAAACTTCCAATCTCCACCAGATTTCTGGTTTTTCACTGGTGCAGATTCACTGGAATCTTCACCTTGCTGTTCCTGTGAATCTTTACCTTTCTTGCTGCCCTTATTCCACTTCTTGAACCCCTTTTTCCCTTTAAACTGAGATCTGGCCTGTAGGGCCTGTTCTTGGCACTGCTTGCGCTCATTGATGCGATACTCATGAGCTTCTAATGAGTGCAGCAGCTCCTCAATCTCCATAGACTCCAGATTACGTGCTTCTTCAATAGCCACTACCACATGATCAAATCTGGGGGTTAGAGTTCTTAGGATCTTGTCAAGAATGTACTCATCCGAAATTGTATCCTTGCATGCTCTCATTTTATTCACCAGTTCTTGGACTTTGTCAAAGTATTCTGCCACAGTTTCACCCTCATCCATGATCAGAATCTCAAACTGCCTCCTTAGGGCCTGTAATTTCACTTTCTTGTTTTTATCTCCATCACCATACATCTTCACAAGGATATCCCACACTTCCTTAGCAGTAGAAGCCTTAGAAATCTTGTTAAAGATTTTTGGGCTGACACATTGGTACAGCAAGAATCTGGCCTTGCTGTCCAACTTCACCTGCAGCTTATAACTTCTCTTCTCCTCTTCAGTAGCTCTTTCACTCAAATATGGTAACCCATCTTCTATAACTTCTGACACATCTTGAAAACCAAAGATGGCTTGCATCTTGATGCGCCAGTCATCAAATAGTTGCCCATCAAATACAGGCAGTTGTCCTTGTATTCCTCCAATGCCTGCCATCACTTTCTTGCTAGCTTCTTGATTTACCCACACACAAAGGAACCTCCTTTCTCCACTTCCAGTCACCAATCACACACCCACTAAGCACACCAGAACCAACAAGCACCTAAGCTCTTGATACCATATTAGTGTAAGGGCAAAAATGGAAAAGTAAGAGGGGTAAGGGTAAAACCGAGAAAGCACCTAAGCAGATTAGATTAAGACATCTAATCTATCGTGGCAAGAGAGAGAAGTCGAGTTTTGGAATGTTTCTAGAGAGGGTGAGAGATCAGAGGAAGAATGGAGAAGCTCTGCTAGGGCTCACACACCACAAACGAAGATGATCAGAGAGTTGAGAGAAAAACGAAAAGCATGCACACATACAAGGTACTGAATAACCTCTAACTGTATTTCTGTTTCAAATTTGCTTTTATACTGTTCTGATACATTGAATCTTCACTGTTTTTGTTTATTTCTAACAGTTAAAGACTTGTAATATGTGTATTGTAATTAATTTAGTAATTCAAGAGTCAATAGGTAGAACTCAAGTAGCAAAACACTAAGAAAAAGGATTTATTTTTCATAAAAGTCACTCTGATAATTGATTATCACTATAGATAATCAATTGTCATATTAAAAAATTATTATTTGTAAATGTTTATGAAATAATCGATTTTCACTTATGATAATCGATTATCAGTGGTAGTTGCGAACCCAACTCTTAATTTTTTGACTTAATTTTCAAATGGAAGAGTCTATAAATAATTGGTTTAATCCTTTCTAACATCCCTATTTATGTAGTATCGTCTCAAGTAGGTCCTCGTATTGTAAATGTTCTCGATTAGGTCCCTTATTATGAAAAATTGAATCAATTTAGGTCTTACCGTTAGTTCCATACTAACACCGTTAAAGGGGGTGACACGTGTCAGTTCGTGGTTTTTTTGAATTTTTTAATTATATTTTCATTATTTTTATTTTTATTTTTTATTTTTTTAAAAGTAAAATTTAAAAATGCCACGTGTCAAACTCATAGTGTGCCACGTGGCAATGATAGTGTGACATGGCACTGACAGTGCCACATGTCATTGTCAGGCCACGTGTCATTGCATTAGTCTCAATTTGGTCCCTGTATTTTTATTAGGTTGCAATTTGATCCTTGTATTTTTATTTTGTATCAATTTAGTCTTAATTTTAAAAATTAAACAATTTTTTTCCCTCCTCAAATTCAAACAAAATTTAAATTGTATATAAATCTTAACAAATATTTTTATTAAAATTAATATTTTTAATAAATATTTTTAACAAGATTAAGTTTAATTATATTTATATTTACTTAATCATAGAAATGTTAATTATGTTATTTAAATATATCTATAAGGGTTTAAAAAAAAGAGTGACATAACATGCTGGTGTTATGTTATGTTATTTAAATATATACAATTTAAACTTTGTTTGAATTTGAGGAGGGAAAAATTGTTTAATTTTTAAAATTAAGACTAAATTGAGACAAAATAAAAATACAGGGATCAAATTGCAAAATAATAAAAATACAGGGACCAAATTGAGACTAATACAATGACACGTGGCCTGACAATGACATGTGGCACTGTCAGTGTCATGTCACACTGCCATTGCCACGTGGCATGCTATCAGTTTGACACATGACATTTTTAAATTTTACTTTTAAAAAACTAAAAAATAAAATAAAAAATAAAAATAAAAATAAAAATAAAAATAATAAAAATATAATTCAAAAATTCAAAAAAATCACGAACTGACACGTGTCACCCCTTTAACGGTGTTAGTATGGAACTAACGGTAAGGCCTAAATTGATTCAATTTTTCATAATAAGGGACCTAATCGAGAACATTTACAATACGAGGACCTACTTGAGACGATCCTACATAAATAGGGATGTTCGAAAGGATTAAACCTAAATAATTAACTTAAACATAACTTAAATACAACTTTTCACTTAAGAGTATTAGAGTTGTGTGCCTAAGGGAAACTCTCTATTTGTGAAAAGGGAGCTTGTGAACTTGGTGCTTGTAGGAGGAACTGTTCTTTCTTAGTGTATCTAAGTGGTGGAGTATACCTACAAAGGAGAGTCAAGTTGTTCATCCTTTCGTGCATCAAAAGGATGTGCATTTCATCTCTTATCTGTTAAGAGAAGTGATTTCTAATCTCAATCTTTATTTCTCTATTGTAAATTGTTACTTATTTTAGTGGAAAGGTTAACCCCTCTTTTAGAGAGATTAACAACTGAACGTAGGGTCTTTTGATCTGAATCAATATAAAAATTACCTGTGCAATTTTTCTCTTCCCTTCTTTCCTTTGTTTATTTGCTTTTATTCAAAGTAATTTTTTAGTTTCATTAAAGAAGTTTTTAAAAGCAGAATCTGTTAAAAAGGAAGTTATTTTTAACTCGAACCAATTCACCCGCTCTTGGTTTTGTCTTACGCTCTAAAAATTTTGTTACGCATTTTCTTCAATCTTATACTAAATAAATGAATAACATCATTGTTGCTTTAAATTTTTTTAAGTATTAATAATCGGTTTGGAAAAGTTTCTTCTTTAGTTCAAGTTATTTAGGAGATATCATTGGCTACTTGGGTTAAATTTAACACAAATGGTGCAACGAAAGGTTGTCCTGATTTGGCTATTTCTGTTGATATTTTTTGTGGCAACAGGGGAGAATATGTTGACAACTTTTCTTCTTTTATGGGAGTTCAAAAATATCTCTGCTAAACTTACGAGAGCCATTTATGTAGTGGAGTATGCTTGAAGTGTTGGATTTATACCTCTTTGGTTGGAGTTTGATTTTGTTTCAATGTTCAAGGTCTTCTCTTCACAAGATATTGTTTCTTGGATTCTCAAAGGTAGACAGAGGAAATGTCTAAATATTTGTAGTGATATGGAATTTAAAGTTTCACATATTTTTAGGGAACAAAACCATAAAACCTTTGCGTCAATAAATTGGCCAATTGGGCATGGTAAATTGGGAACAATTTAAATGGTATTATGTTATGCCTTCTAGCATTAGTTTGGATTATTTTTTATAATAGTTACCAATTTCCTATGTATAGGATTGTTTAGCTTCTTTCTTGTCTTGTATTATTTGATCATGGGTTTGGTTGCTCTCATGATTTATTATTCTTCTTTTTTCCTTTTAGTAATATTTTTCTTCATATGATGACAAATAATATGTACTCAACATAATTGAGATGTCAAAGTGCATATCTAGCATGAACTTTCGATTATTTTAAAATTGAATTAGTTTTTATAAAGGACTTGAAGAAAGAATTTTTTTTTTTAAATTTGTTTAGAACCAATTCACTCCCTCTTGTTTTAACTAAGCCATCCATTATTTTCTAAGATCAAAATCTTTCCTAAAGTTACCCATGATATTGATGACAAAAAATAATACAAAAGTTTGGCTATCTAATGAAGTTTTTTAGTGTGAAATGAAAGAAAAAAAATGGCAATTTGGTTAGATAGAGGTCTTAAACAAAAGTTAACGAGTCTTAGGATGTGTTAGACTCAATCTATCAAGACCAAAGGAGCCTCAAGCTAAATTAGACAAATATTACCAACACCAAGCAAGTCTTAAGGTGCATTAGATGCAAGTTATAATATCAAGATACTTTTGACTTCATAAAATGTCATTCAAACGTAAATATTTTCAAACTCATTCTACTTGCACTATCATTTTAAAAAACCTTTCAAACATTAAACATATAATGTTTCACACAGTCTGTCAATTATATGTTGAATGCTTTATTAAACGATGCACTTATTAATGAATTGACATATAATAAAATGTTTTGAACACGCGATACATCTTAATGTTTATCAATGTTCAAAATATGTAATGTGTAAGACCCGTAAATTTTGGGAATGGTGGGGACATGGTGGGCACCACTTTTTCATTTATTGGGCTGCATTATTGAAGGGGAAGGGAGGAAGCTGAGAAAAGGGGATTTCTTCATTTTGGCATGGGAGAGGGAGCGAGAAAGCAGCCCGAGGAAGGGAGCCTTCCTTCCTCCATTTCCAGCCGTCCAAAGAACACCATGGGAAGCTGTACCAACTTCGGAAGGGCTGAGAGGAGGAGCTGGGATGGGCATCTGGTGAGAATGGAGTCTGTCAACACCCAATTTCGTCCGGATAAATATAATTTATCACAAAAAAAAAATAATAATAATAAAATAATCAAAAATAAACCAAAATGAAAAAACTATTTATTTTACTTTTTGCACCCCTAAATTTTCTTTTAAACACTTAATCCAATGGCCCAAAATAATCTCATTTTTTTTACTTCCTCACCACCCATCTTTTCTTATCACACCCCATTCTCCACATCACCATCCATTTTTCTCCACCTTATTTTTCCACCAACTTTTTATATTATTTCTTTCACTTATTTTCCACATTAACTTTTACTATTCACTATATTTTATTTTACCTACTTTCTCCACCAACTTTTTATATTATTTCTTTCACTTAATTTCCATACCTAATTTCTCCACCACCTTTTTATATTATTTCTTTCACTTAATTTCCATACCTAATTTCTCCACCAACTTTTTATATTATTTCTTTCACTTATTTTCCACATTAACTTTTACTATTCACTATATTTTATTCCACCTAATTTTTCCACAAACTTTTTATATTATTTCTTTCACTTATTTTCCACATTAACTTTTTCTATTCATCTTTTTTTTATTATATTTTATTTCATCTAAATTTTCCACCAACTTATTATATTATTTTTATTTATCAACTTTCTTCATCCTTAACTCTATAAATACCTACATTCTCTTCACTTCACAAAAAAAAGTTACATAATATCCATCTTCTTTCTCTCACACACCAAACCTCTTCATCCCAAAACTCTACTTCATTTTTCTCTCACATTTTACTATCTCTCTATACATAAAAAATCTCATACCACATTTCTACTACAAATTCATCTTCTTCACCATCAATCTACCTCTTCTCACAACTTATTACAAGTAAAGTCTTGCTTCATCTTTCAAATCTTTAACAAGGTACACATTTTCTTTTCATTCTACTTATATTCATTTTGATCATTTTTTAGTTTATAAATTTATCCTATTTTCTACCACAATTTTATCCTATGCTTTTTGATATTTTTACGTCATAGATATTTCAACTCACCTCTCTTTCTTAATAAAAAATAAAAAATATAAAACTTTAAAAAACATGTAATAATAAATATCGGTATGAGTACTTGTGCGATCGTACACATCAGCCTAGTACTCGTTACCCAAAATATAAAATAAACAAAAAAAAAAGCCGTATGAGTGCTCGTGCGATCGTACGCATCAGCCTAGTACTCACTACGCAAAACAATAAAAAATAATAAAAAAAGCCGTGTGAGTGCTCGTGCGATCGTACGCATCAGCCTAGTACTCATTACGCAAAACAATAAAAAACAAAGAAAAAGCCGTGTGAGTGCTCGTGCGATCGTACGCATCAGCCTAGTGCTCATTACGCAAAAAAAATCTAAATATTACATCGAAAAATACCAAAAAATATAAAAATCTTCAAAAACTAAAAACATCCACATTTTCAAACAACAATCAATATTGCTAGCCAGAACTACGTGATCCTTGATTCTCCATCAAGAGTGGAGATACGTAGGAGCAAGGCTAGTCCTTGTCAGGTTCACTTTCCCAAAAATCCAAATTTATCCATAATCATTTTCCAAACAAAATTCTCAAACAATTTTCAAACAAATTTTCAAGCAGTTTTCTAAAAGAACTACGTAACCCTGATTTCTCATTTTTATGAGAATACGTAGGAGCAAGGTCAATCCTTGTCGGGCACAAAAAACTAAAAAATATATTTTGTTTATTTAGAATTTTATTTAAGGGGATAGTTAAACATTTTGAAAACCACATCATGTTCGCATATTTAGTTAAAGGTACTGCCTTAGGGCAGGCGTTGTAGGGTGCTAATACCTTCCCTACACGTAACCGACTCCCGAACTTAGAATCTCAGTTTCGCAGACCATGCCTTATCATTTTATGGTTTTTCCGTAGTTTTCCAGAATAAACTATGGTGGCGACTCCACAATCTCTTTTTTTTTCAAAATTTGTTTTTTTATTTTTCCATGGATCGTCGTCCCGTCGCGATTTTGGTTGCGACAGATGGCGACTCCACTGGGGACGCTAGAGAGTCAGGCCATTTAATTAGATATGCGAATTCGATGTGGTTTTTCTTTGTGTTTTTTTTCCTTTTCCTTATCTATGATTGATATTTGAAATAATTGCATGTGAGTTTCTTTTACTTGTTCTTTATGTTTGAAATAATTGTTCCTTACCTATGTTTGATATGTCTACTTATTTGTGTTTATTTTTTTTTTTGCAATTGTTGTTTTACATTATAATCTCCCTCTACACATTATGCATATCATGAGCGGGGCCCTATACCCGGGTCTGAGCGCAACTTAGAATTAGAGGGGTTGTGTAGCGGTGTCACTCTGGGATGTACTTCCTGTTTGGCTATCGTGAGAACTCCCCCCAGAGTCTGTTCTCTTCATTTGTGTCTCCACATCTAGTTGATTACTCTGACTGTTGTGGAGAGACATTGAAAAGAGCCATAGCTCTGGTGGCCTTCATTTAAGTAATAGGGAGCTATCCTTGTGAATGCATATCTTTGGCCTTAGAACTTTAAGTTATTCAACCTTTGATACGGCACAAAAGAGAGATTACATTGTTTCAGTTTGTCTGTCATTTCCTATTTTATAAAAAAATAAAAAAATAAAAAATGTACATGTTCTAATTCATATGTATTTGTTTCGCATTTATCTTGTTATCGAGTTCATGGAATAATTCAAAAAAATAAAATAAAATAAAATAAAATTTTCAAATAAAAATGCTTTTGAAGCAAAATAAAGATTTTTGGTCCAATCGTTCAATTCAATTTTATCATTAATTTGAAATGTTCATCCGGCTTTCATGATATGAAACTGTTCAAGATCATCATTTGTCCATGATCCCCATCGCCCATTTTAGTTCGTAAAAGTAAAATCGTCATACAAGGGACATTTCTTAGGTTCACCAGTTCAACCTTGTCTAACCCGGTGTGAAGCCCAAATCATGATCCATTATGAGTTTAAACCTTGTCTGTCTTAACCCAAGTCGTGTCGAGCCTGGCCCATCATCTGTGCCTAAGCCTAAATATTGTCCAAATTATTTTTGTTATCGTGTCCGTGTTCTAATCCAGTCATGTCTAGCCTGATTTTCGTTTTTAAACCTCTGTCAGTCTAAGCCTATTTTGGCTTAACATGTGTTATTCATTTTCATGGTCGTTAAGTGTCAATCTAATCTTCCATTTCCACCTCCATTCAAGTCATGTTAAACATGTGTGGGGGCATATTTCCGCGTCTGTCTTAATGTGAGTTCATATTGGTCAATTTTTAGTCCCTGGGCGCATAAGCTTTTCCAGATTAGGGGCAAATTCGTGTTTATGTCTGTTTACCAAAAAAAATATGTTGAAGCATTTTGAACAATTTTATACATGATTATTCAGATGTTGTTTCAAATTCAATGATAAATTAATTGTTTTTCTTTCGAACCAAGTAAAAGCAGAGAAAAATTTTGAGAAAAGTTCCATGAACCCAGATTGCATAATATGTGTAAATTAATTTGTGAACATGTACGTAAAACAAAAAAAATACATTTGCATTACTACAAATAAAAGCCTTCATGTAGTCGAAACATAAAAACAAAATTACAAAAAAATAATAAGGAAAGAAAATTACAAAAAAAATTAAAAAAAATTACAAAGCGTTTGGAGATCTCTCAGGTTATTGTCTTCTGCCAACCCTCTCGAGTTTGGTAGAATGACAATCTGCACAAAAAGGGGTTAGATCTCAAAACACGTAATAATAAAGGAAACATTACGGATTTCGTTCAAGTTCGACTACCGTAAAAAAAAAACAAAGAAAAAAAATTAATTAAGTGTCCATGTTACAGTCCTTATTCTGGCCACACTCGGCCAACAAAAACAAACAAAAAAAACAATTCAATGGAAAAAAAATTCTCGAGCTGGTTGTGGTGGTCTAAGGGAGAGCTCCGTTGAGGGAGCTCTAGCACGAAAAGTCACGGGTGGAGGCGGAGGAATCTCTGTTTCTCCATCGATTATGATGGGAATGGGGAAGAGGTCCAGAAGCCTCGGAGTCCTCATGATTACCCAACCGGTTTCTCCAAAAAAAAAAATAAAAATAAAAAATAAAAAAAATAATAAAAAAGGAAATAATTGTGTCAAAAGAAGGGAGAGAGAGAGAGAAAATTAAAAAGACAAGGATGAAGTTAGGGTTTTACCATACATATACTGGGGCAGTAGAGAAAAGATGGTGCCGGTGGGGTCCAATTCTCCTTGCCAACGTCTTACTCTATTCCCATGGTTGTTAAACCAGCACTGGACATTGTACTCCCCCGCTTCTCCGAATGCCCTGAGTCGAGCAGCGATCTCAAAAATCTGAGCTCGACTTGGGTGAGAGACTCCGTAATTATAAATGTTTGTCATTATCCTGATTTGGTCGTCTGTCGGACGCCACCTTGGGCAAGTCTGTCTCTCCATCTCCATTCCCTTCTCATCCATTTCTCTTCTATAATTTGTCTAAATAAATAATAAAATAAAAACAAAAACAAAAAAAAAACATAAATTTAACAACATTAAAAATAAAGATGTACAAGGGTCGATCACTGGTGATCGTTAGGGTTACAGTCCAACTAAAAAAAAACATAAAAAAAAAAAACATAACAAACATAGAAAATAAAAGATGTGCAGAGTTCGACCATTGGTGATCGTTAGGATTACAGTCCAGAGAAAAAAATAAAACAACAAAAACAAAAAAAATAAATAAGGTACATAAGGGGCAAATTTCAGTCTCTTGAAGGAGACTACTCGTCAGCCGAGGGCAGTCGCAGCTTGAGTTCAACAGAAGGAGGTCTCAGCTGGAACCGAAAGGGGGTCGGGACCTCAACTTTTACAGGAACTGGAGGAATAGGGAAGAGATCAAGCGTCACCCGATCTGGCTCTAGCGACAATGTCTTTGTTATATCTAAAAAAAAAAAGGAACAAAAAAAAATTAGAAAAGTTAAAATGTAAAAATAATAATAATAATAATAATAATAATAATGCATTTTTTTACCTTCCATGAAAGGCGGCAGGAGGGGTATTGGAGAGTAGGATGAAGTAGCGGCGCTTCGTCTCTGACATCTCTGTTTCTCACGGTATCCATAATTCTGGAACCAGCAATAGACACTATATTCCCCTATCTCCCCATAAACCCTAAGCTTTGTCGCGATTTCACAAACTTGTTCTCTGTTCGGGTTCCTTATCCCGAAAGCGAACAGTGCCTCCAATAAGGCCACTTGTTCTCTAGTTGGTGCCCATCTTTTATACGCTATCTTGTCCTTAGCTTGTGGGTTTGTTAAGTTTTGTTCCATTTTTCTTTTCTAAAAAAAAAAAAAAAAAAAACAAAGAAAAAATATTTTTAGTTTTTGTTTTAACTCAGGTCTGTCCATTTTCCAGTTTTTGGGTCCATCAGTGTCTTTGTCCAGTTTGTGATCTGTTTCATGGTCCTCGCAAAGGTTCCTAAACGGATCTATGTCCATATTGTCCATGTCCAGTTCATACAAATAAAATTCTCTTTTAAGTTTTCTGTTTTATGGGGTACGTGGCGTTGTTCTACCCGATTGTCTCTGCCATACCTTCAAACGAAGGGAGATTAACGTCTGGTTTCCAGCCGATATACCCCTTAAGTTTTAAGACAGTTGTGTTTTAAGTGTTTTAAGTTTAGAAAAATGAAAAAATTTAAAAGGAGAAGAATATAGAAAAGAAAAGAAAGCAGGGAAAGCGTAAAGGAAAGCATAAAAAAAAAAAATAAAAGCATAAAAGAACATAAAAGCTTAAAAGAAAATGGAACAGCATAAGGGAAGGACGGAAAAGTCATGAAAGCATAAAAGAAAAAAGCAAAAACTGGAAAGCATAAGGGAGCGTAAAAAGTAAAAAAAAATGAAAGAGGAACAGAAAGCTTAAAAGGGAGAAAAGAAAAAGAAAGCATGAAAGAAAGAAGAGAAGGAAAGACGGTAAAGACTTACCCGGAGAAGAAGGGCTTGTAGAGGCTCCTCGCTGATCTTAGACGCTCCAAAGGCACACTGGGGCAGAGGCTCCTCGCAGAAATCCAGAGGCTCAAGGAAGAGAGAGAAGAGAAAGAAAGGGAGAGCAAGAGAGAGAGTGATCAGACTGAAATGTCGGCTGACGCGGAGGAGCGCTCGATTTGTAGCCAAAGTTTCCCACTGTGGCCACAGTTTCGGTCGTTGCCACCGTCTGATGTCACAGTCCCGGTCTTTCTGAATTCAAAAATAAAAAAAAATAAAAATATTGAAAATCTGAAAACGGGTAGGGTTTTGTTGGGTCAATCCGGCCCAATACAAGACTTCTTAGATGATCCGATTTCACCAAAAAAATAATAAAACAAAATATAAAAAATATGATAAATAGAAAATTTTCAAAAATAATAAATGGAGTGATGTAAAATTTGAAGTGTTCAAAATTGTTTTTCATTTGCATGATAAAGGACATATTTCAGGTTCATTGGGCCTCATTGTCATGTTAGCCTTCTTTGAACCCAATTCTTCTGAAATATAAATTTGAGTGGAAAATTATTTTGGAAATGTTCATAATTTTCACATCACACCAATTTGTTTGATTTAATTCATTTTTCTTCTACATTTTGAATAAATCTAAATAAAAAAATAAAAAAAAAACAGTGCTCAAGCCCATTAGGCCCAATGGCCTTTGCTTTTTTTTTCTTGAGTTTACTTCTTTTGAAAAATGTCAAAATATGTTGTTTTCACATTTTTGCGTTTGTAATGTGTCATTCTAAGATTTTTTTTTTAAAAAAAATAATAATAAAAAAAATTTTCAAATTTCTTTTCACAAAGTTTTATGGTGAAAGTAAGAATAGTATTTGTTGAGTCCATCTGGGCCCATTTTCAGTGTAAAATTTATCTCAGAATTGAAAATAAAAATATTTTCCTCATCATGTTGTATAATTTTCATAATGTCATATTTTATTCTCAAATAAAATTTGTAAAAAATTGATCAATTCCTTGAGTCGCATTGGCAGTTGGGTCCGTCCGGCCCATTAAGCTCACACTACCTTGCATTCATTTCAATTTGTTTCAGGTCCAAGTTTGACCCAAGTTTCTCTGTAGTCTTGCAAAATAAAGGTCGAATAAAACATTGAAAAATCAAAATCAAATCTCAAAATACAAATTTTCAACAGTATCTTTCCAATACAATTATCCAAATTATCCTGTGTGATTTTCTCTGAATTTTTTTGTCAAAAAACTGAGAATGAAAGATGAACAGTTTTTAAGCCCATTAGGCCCCGTTGTCATATGTGGTTTCTTTTGGACCAGTGCATCTGAATTTCTGAAAAATAAAAAATACGTGTTTATGTAGATTTTGTGTTTTCAATTCATAATTTCCCTTTCCATTTGTGTGAACAAGTATTTGTGCAAAAAAATAAAAATAGAGGAGTTCAGACCCTTGTCTGAAGGTTTTGTTATGGTTGTAAAAAGAATAGTGTTGGGCCCATTGAGTCTAGTAGTGTTGCAAAATTTTCTTTAGTTCAATCTTGAGAAATCCTGTCATAACAAAAAATGAAAAAAAAAAATGAATTTCTTTTAGCTTGTTCCATAAACTATGAAAATGAAAAAAAAATGTTTTCTTTGTCATCTTCTTGTGTCAAGTTCACACGGCTCAGGTCATCTGATCCATTGGGTCACTATGCCTGGTAAGTCCAACTTCCTTCTATGTTACTTCTCCTCAGGTCCGATCCGGTCTGGATTTTCCTGTGTCGGAAAGTAAAAAACAAAAAAAAAAAACAAACAAAAAAAAAGAAAATATCGGTTCGGAGCCCATTGAGTCCAATTGTCCTTCTTTGTCAAAAGAATACAAAAAGATTTCTTTCCGTAAATTGCATAATTTTCCTTCAGTAATATATTTGTCAAATAAAAAAGCAGCATAATCGTGGGAGATACAAATTGTTAACAATGTGTTTTCAGTACAGTCTTTCAAATTATCATGCATGATTTTGTTGGAATTTGTTGTCAAAAAAATTAAAAATTAAAGATGAACAGTTTGCGAGCCCATTAGGCCCAGTTGGCATATGTGGTTTCTCTTGAGTCAGTGCATCTGAAATCCTAAAAAATAGAAGGAAACCCTTGTCTCTGTTTGTTTTGTGTTGTCAAATTCATAATTGCAAAAAATAAAAATAGAGGAATTCAGACCTGTTCAAGATTTTTGTTACGAACATAAGAAGAATAGTTTTTGGTCCCATTGGGTCGAGAGAGTGTTGTGAAATCTTCTCTAATTCAATTTTCTGAAATCCTCTAAAAAAAAAAATATATGAATTTCTTTTAGCTTGTACCATAAAATATGAAAAATGAAAAAATATTTTCTTTGTATCAAGCTTTCACGGCTCAGGTCATCTGATCCATTGGGTCAATGTGCCTGGTAAGTCCAACTTCCTTCTATGTCAATTCTCTTCAGGTCCAGTCCGATTTTTTTTTTTTTTTTTCCCGTGTCAAAAAGAAAAGTCCAATTCTAAGCTCATTAAGTCCATTTCTCGTTCTCTATTAAAAAATATATATATACAAAAATATCTCCTTCAATAAATTGCATAATTTTTCCTCATTAACACATTTTTCATTCATAAAATAAAATGCAGCATAAGTTTGAAAATACAAAAAGATTTCTTTTAGTGAATTGCATAATTTTCCCTCATTAGCATATTTTTCATTCATTAAATAAAGAGGAATATAAGGTTGAAAAATACAAAAATATTTCTTTCAATAAGTGCATCAGTTTTCGTTTCATGATGCATACTTCCATTCAAAAAAAAAAGGATAGCCCAAGTGAAAAAATACAAAAAAAAATATGTTTGAATGATTCGCATGATTTCTTCATAAAAGAATGATGCACAATTTTGAAAATTCAAAAAGATTTATTTCAGTTAGTTTCATCATTACATTTCTGTATTCATAAAAAAAAAAGAGAACACAAATTTGAAAAATTCAAAAAAGATAATTGAGTCAATTGTTTTCGAGATAAGTCATCAAGTTTATGTTATTCTAAGTATAGAAAGAAAATGGATGTCATTCTTTGTTGGGTCAGATAATTGGGTCACATTTGCCATTTGAACCTCAGTGTGCATTGCTTGAGAATACTCATTCCTTAGTAATATCCCTCATACTCAGCCTTTATTGAACCTTTGTTTGTAAACATCTACCTGTTAGCCTTAGTTGAGCCTTTGTTTGAAAGCATCATCCTTCAACCTTCATTAAATAAGAGATTGACCCAATCATGTTCTTGAGCCCAAATAATAAACACAAAGTTTTACACTGGGGCAGATTTTCCGTTACCTACACTGGCTTTCATTTGGGATATCCTGAAATCCGTTATAAAAAAAAAAGAGAAAAGGGTAAAATAAAAAAAAAAGAAAAGAAAAATGACTCTTGTTGAGATCATTTAGTCTTGTCTCCTAATTAATCTTTTGAAAATAAAACAACCAAAATTTGAAATGACGTGTGGCCATCTTTCTTCATCCAAAAAAAAAACAACAAAAATATATCCTTTGATACCAAATTTGAGCCAATGAGAAATTTCTTTTCAAATTTACCCATACAAGGGTTACCATCACAGTAGAAGACGACTCAAATTGCAAACAATAAAGAACACACTTAGTGATCAAATGAAGAAAATTCCTCAAAAGTGAAGCAAAAACGGAAAGAATCACAAAGTGATGACAAACAAAGAGAGAAGTTTGCAAATTAGCAAGGAAAGTCAAAACATATTTGACAAATAACTGATACAAAGTGTAGATGGTAACTCTTGTTTCAAATAACCCCAAAAATTTATTTGAGCCTTTATATCCTTTCTTTCAATACCCCTCAGCCAAAGCCACATTACAAGCCCAATAAAAGTCCACACGGATTGAATAATGGTTGCTTAAATTTTCATAAAGTTTAATTTTCGAGACAAGACAAAATGACTAACAATGCAGTCAAAAAAAAAAAATGATGAAAATTAAATGTCCTCGGATGAAGGGAACTCCCTATTTGATCAAGATTATACAAAGGAAAATCAAGCCAATTTGGGCAATCCTTTCAAGCCAATCATTTCCATATCCATCACAAATCAAACTCTTCCCCTGATTCCCAAACTAGGGGGAAACTTTGGGAAACTTTGTGAGTTTCATATGTTTCGGCCCATTCAGAGTATTGAGCAACTTTGTTAAATCTCAAATTTTTTTATCTGAATATTCAAAGCTCATACAAAGACTGGGGCATCCCTTGTTGGGCCTCGCGTGATCTTGGTTCGCCCCTAACTTCAAAAATCTATAACCACCAAGACTGGGGCATCCCTTGTTGGGCCTCGCATGATCTTGGTTCGCCCTGAACTTCAAAAATCCATCACCACCAAAATTGGGGCAATTTGCAAATCCCACATGATATTCTCACTCCTTGATTCATGACTTATTCCCTCACAATTCACAGATACATTTGTCCATACCAATACTTTTACCATGCTCCAAACTGGAACAGCTTCTTAGTATCCACTACCTTACATTGGCATTTACAACTAGTTTGAGGAGTGACAGGCCCACATTGTGATCCCTATACCTGCCAAAACCCTTCCAAATCCTTCCACATATTTGTCCCAACCTTTGACATCGAGCATGTATACATAGGTATTTCATCAGAAAATGTCCAGCACAAGCTTCATTTTGAACATTTGACTTTAGAATTTGGACATCCATTGTAAAAAGAAAGTGAAAGTCTAAATTGTCATAAATTTTGATGATTTCAAAGAAAACAAATTGACTCAAAAAAAAAAAAAAAAAAATATATATATATATATATATATATATATATATATATATATATATGTCATAGTTTTCCATTACAAAAAAAATCACATCATGTACATATTCTCATAAACCTTGAATTTAATTTCATGAATGTTTATCTCGCAAAAGGACAAAAAAAAATCAACAATGCATCAAAGTTTTCTCTTCCAATTTTAGAATTTCAAAATTACATCAAATCTTCTTCTTTCAAAAAAGACAAAAAAATCAAATTGCATCAAAGTTTTCTCCTCCAATTTCAAAATTACATATTTTTATCAAATCTTCTTCCTTCAGAAAAGACAAAAAAATCAAAATGCATCAAAGTTTTCTCCTCAAATTTCAAAATTTACACCAACCATATTTCTCTCATATATCAAGATTTCAAATCCTTGTACAAAACTGCAACACTTTGTTTATTGATTTCAAAACTTTCAAAAAAAAAAAAAAAAAAAATCATCAGAGTCAGCATCATGTACATATTTTCAAAAAAAAAAACTTTGAATTTGTTCTCGTAAATATTTATCAAATCTTCTTCCTACAAAAAGACAAAAAAATCAACATGCAATTTCCAAATTTACATCAACCATGCTTCTCATTTCAAAAAAATAAAAATGGACACTCATTTCTATCTCAAGAAAAAAAAAATCAAATCAAAAAATTTCAACATCTCAAAATTTCAAAAAAACAAATGCAAAAATTTCAAATTCAAAACAATCAAACAAGTGTACTTTCTGCCATTGGTATCTCGACCCTCTGCAAGGCAATGGTCGAGCCCAGCAATCAAACTCAAATCATTCACTTCCATAGGGTTGGTACACCCTCCACGAGGTTTCTACACCTCATCAACTTCATCCATAGGGTTGGTACACCCTCCACGAGGTTTGTACACCTCAACAACTTCATCCATAGGGTTGAGACACCCTCCACGAGGTTATGACACCTCATTCACTTTCATAGGGTTACGACACCCTCCACGAGGTTTGTACACCTCATTCATTCACTTCCACAGGGTTACGACACCCTCCACGAGGTTATGACACCTCATTCACTTCCACAGGGTTACGACACCCTCCACGAGGTTATGACACCTCATTCACTTCTACAGGGTTACGATCACCCTCCACGAGGTTATGACACCTCATTCACTTCTACAGGGTTACGATCACCCTCCACGAGGTTATGACACCTCATTCACTTCCACAGGGTTACGACACCCTCCACGAGGTTATGACACCTCATTCACTTCCATAGGGTTGGTACACCCTCCACGAGGTTATGACACCTCATTCACTTCCATAGGGTTACGACACCCTCCACGAGGTTATGACACCTCATTCACTTTCCTGTTGTTCATTGTCCATTTTGAAATCCAGACGAAATTAGTGTTTCTTTCTTTACTTAGCTTTTACTCCGATAATACAAAAATATCAAATTTTCATATTATCCAGTAATATCTAAGTAAAGAGGGGCAGCTGTCAACACCCAATTTCGTCCGGATAAATATAATTTATCACAAAAAAAAAATAATAATAATAAAATAATCAAAAATAAACCAAAATGAAAAAACTATTTATTTTACTTTTTGCACCCCTAAATTTTCTTTTAAACACTTAATCCAATGGCCCAAAATAATCTCATTTTTTTTACTTCCTCACCACCCATCTTTTCTTATCACACCCCATTCTCCACATCACCATCCATTTTTCTCCACCTTATTTTTCCACCAACTTTTTATATTATTTCTTTCACTTATTTTCCACATTAACTTTTACTATTCACTATATTTTATTTTACCTACTTTCTCCACCAACTTTTTATATTATTTCTTTCACTTAATTTCCATACCTAATTTCTCCACCACCTTTTTATATTATTTCTTTCACTTAATTTCCATACCTAATTTCTCCACCAACTTTTTATATTATTTCTTTCACTTATTTTCCACATTAACTTTTACTATTCACTATATTTTATTCCACCTAATTTTTCCACAAACTTTTTATATTATTTCTTTCACTTATTTTCCACATTAACTTTTTCTATTCATCTTTTTTTTATTATATTTTATTTCATCTAAATTTTCCACCAACTTATTATATTATTTTTATTTATCAACTTTCTTCATCCTTAACTCTATAAATACCTACATTCTCTTCACTTCACAAAAAAAAGTTACATAATATCCATCTTCTTTCTCTCACACACCAAACCTCTTCATCCCAAAACTCTACTTCATTTTTCTCTCACATTTTACTATCTCTCTATACATAAAAAATCTCATACCACATTTCTACTACAAATTCATCTTCTTCACCATCAATCTACCTCTTCTCACAACTTATTACAAGTAAAGTCTTGCTTCATCTTTCAAATCTTTAACAAGGTACACATTTTCTTTTCATTCTACTTATATTCATTTTGATCATTTTTTAGTTTATAAATTTATCCTATTTTCTACCACAATTTTATCCTATGCTTTTTGATATTTTTACGTCATAGATATTTCAACTCACCTCTCTTTCTTAATAAAAAATAAAAAATATAAAACTTTAAAAAACATGTAATAATAAATATCGGTATGAGTACTTGTGCGATCGTACACATCAGCCTAGTACTCGTTACCCAAAATATAAAATAAACAAAAAAAAAAGCCGTATGAGTGCTCGTGCGATCGTACGCATCAGCCTAGTACTCACTACGCAAAACAATAAAAAATAATAAAAAAAGCCGTGTGAGTGCTCGTGCGATCGTACGCATCAGCCTAGTACTCATTACGCAAAACAATAAAAAACAAAGAAAAAGCCGTGTGAGTGCTCGTGCGATCGTACGCATCAGCCTAGTGCTCATTACGCAAAAAAAATCTAAATATTACATCGAAAAATACCAAAAAATATAAAAATCTTCAAAAACTAAAAACATCCACATTTTCAAACAACAATCAATATTGCTAGCCAGAACTACGTGATCCTTGATTCTCCATCAAGAGTGGAGATACGTAGGAGCAAGGCTAGTCCTTGTCAGGTTCACTTTCCCAAAAATCCAAATTTATCCATAATCATTTTCCAAACAAAATTCTCAAACAATTTTCAAACAAATTTTCAAGCAGTTTTCTAAAAGAACTACGTAACCCTGATTTCTCATTTTTATGAGAATACGTAGGAGCAAGGTCAATCCTTGTCGGGCACAAAAAACTAAAAAATATATTTTGTTTATTTAGAATTTTATTTAAGGGGATAGTTAAACATTTTGAAAACCACATCATGTTCGCATATTTAGTTAAAGGTACTGCCTTAGGGCAGGCGTTGTAGGGTGCTAATACCTTCCCTACACGTAACCGACTCCCGAACTTAGAATCTCAGTTTCGCAGACCATGCTTTATCATTTTATGGTTTTTCCGTAGTTTTCCAGAATAAACTATGGTGGCGACTCCAAAATCTCTTTTTTTCAAAAATCGTTTCATTTTATTTTTCCATGGATCGTCGTCCCGTCGCGATCCCGGTTGCGACAGAGTCTTTTGCAGTAAGATCTGGGAGAGGAAGTGAAGAATTGTGGAGGATGCAAAGAGATCTTGATCTGCACGTTTGGAGGAAGATGGATCACAAATTTTACAAAGAAAGTCTTCAAGAGGTAAGGGGAGCTAGATCTTTTTCTATGGGTTGTATGAACAATACATGTGTTGATCTTTGTGTTACTATGTTGTTTGGATTGAAATTGTGCTTTTGATATTTGTTGTATGAACTGTATGCTGGAAATTGTGACTGTGGATGTGGTTGGACTGAGATGATATTTGAGATTGGTGTGTTGATGTATGTATTCTGTTGAAGGGGTGATCAAATGGAAGGTAAGGAAAGTATACACTGTTTTGAACAAGCTGATAGAGTTTTGGGTCACTTTGAGAGGAAGTGAGGTAGTGATTTTAGGAAGTAAGGATTTTGAGTACATGTGGGTTATTGGGATATCTTAGGTAAGTCATTTGTGACTTGTTAGAGTCATCAAACTGATCAAAACAGGTGCAAAATGGTTGCTGTCAACTGGTATGGGGCTGGACGACTTCTGGTTCGCGCCCGGCGCCCCCGGTGGCGCCCAGGCGCGAGAGTCTCGCAGAAAGTCGCGCCCAGCGCCCCTCTTGTGGCGCCCGGGCGCGAGGTGTTCGCAGAAAGTCGCGCCCAGCGCCCCTTTTTGGCGCCCGGGCGCGAGGTGTTAGGAAAAAGTGACTTTGTCTTTGTTTTTGATAGTTTTTGGG